>NW_009199627.1:7204-24137 GCF_000690835.1 Fulmarus glacialis | reverse complement strand
GCTGACAGTTACATGACCGTGCTTATTACTAAATGTGTAAACTGGTACTTAAAACTATTATCCATCAATAAAGTACACAAAGTGATTATTGAAGGTGTATTATAAAATAATAATAACATAAATAAAGGCTTTTTTTTTTTTTTTTAAATAGGCCAATACAAAAAAGGATCTCAAAGCAGAGTAGGAAAAGGACCGGTACTGATGATCTTACGGAGTATAATCTAAAAATGTGATGTTAACTACCTGTTTTCATATTCTATGTTTTAAGTATATTGGAACTTTAAAAATGGAGCCATATCTTGATTTAAATGTAGTGCTATTCTAAAAACACTGTCCCATATTTAATTAGTGGGAGAAGTTGAATTTTGTGTGTAATGAGAGGAAACAATTTTTTTTTTTTTGTCATCTAAAGAAAGTCGTAGAGAAAGCCTGTATTTCCAAAAGCAGCTAGGAAACTTAAACTGTTACTTACATGTTGGCACTTAAATGATTTACATCTTCTCAGAATGAGAAGATAAAGGGTAATATAGGGAAAAACTATAGTTTGAACGGAAAACAGCAAGATTAGGGATTCAGGTGTCTTCTCATGGACAAAGTGCAAGACAGTTGTCTGTAATAGCAAGAGACGTAAGTTTAATCAAATGAGGAGAGAAAACACAAGAAAAGGGGCAACTTTCATGTACCTGTAATGCAGTGCTATGAATGAACTGTATGAAGAGTCTGAATGAATTGCATCGTGAATGCCATCTTCTGCCCTTCTGCCTGTGTTTTTGCCATTGAGGCATTTGAGCTTGGCACAGATATCTGTTGCTGTTTACAGGACGACTTCTTTATTGTTTATAGGATAATAGGTGGAATTAATGTTGGTTTCATGTGGTATATTAGCATGTGGGAATGAGCCAGGTACACTGAGGCTAAAGGCAGGATATTCCATAGGGAGTTGTCTCAAATTATTGACCTAAATGTATTGCTTTACTTTCTCATCTGTGTCTTGTGCCTCTCTTTTACACTAGGAGAGAAAAAATGTCTTTACAAAATGTTTTGTTTGCTTAAAGATGGAAAAGAAGGAAGTATGTAAAGTTTGAGCTCAGAATATATGTGAAAATACAATACTGAGTAAGCTATTAGTTTAATAAAATATTACTCCCATTATTATTTTCTGTTCATTGACAGCGTCAGTACAGGAATAATATCTCATTTTTTTGGAGTTAGAAATAATACACTGCTGTTTGCTCAATTTTTCTCTTGAATAAGGGCAGCAGCTGGGGACTGCTTCATTTTACAGTTGGAGGAGAACTGCTATTTCAATGGATTGTTAAATAGGGAGAGAGAAGGGGGCTCAAAATAAGTAGAGGACAGTAATAGGTCAATGAGGAGCATGATGAAGTATATGAGGGCATTTCCCTCCTCTCAGAAGGAAAAGTGTGATGAAGTATATAAGGGCACACATCCCCCAACTCCCCCCCCCACCCCAAATAACCCATAAGCTAAATATGGCAATAAAAGCATATCTGGAAGGAAAACTAAAAGACAAAAAAAAAGGAGGGGGGTGGGAGGGAGAGTAGACATTCAGCAGTGTGAGTTCCTTTCCTTTGTATGATTTTGTTAATTGTTTATTTTTAGCTTCCAGTCAAATTAAGATTTCCAAGATTAAAAATCTTGGAAAAATATTCTTCATTTAAGCTGTTGAATCACTAGGTGATCCTGTAAGTGTAAAACATTGAGGCCTAGAATGCAAACTTGTTCTTTCAGGTATCTAATTAGTATTATTAAGTTGCTTACTGATATTTAAACTTAGAGTTTAAAGAAAAGAGATGGGAATTTAATTTTGTGCAAGTAGCTTTTTTCCCTCTGTCTTTAAAGACTAACGTTTCTTGTATTTAAACCATTTAATTCTAACTATAAAAAGCAGTAGAAACATTAGCACTAAGTGATGTAAACTGAGTTGAAATCAATATTAAAATGATTATATATTTTGCATTTGTACTGTTCTTTCTGGGCTTTCAGCTAAGTTTTCTTTCATAGCTAGTCAGGGTGAATATTGTATCATATAGAAAATATGTTGGAGTCTGAAGAGTTGTTCATAAAAACAATGCAATTTTAATAACATTCAAAACATGAATAACTACCGCTTGTTTCGTCGGAGAAACCACCTTGATTATGATTGCCCCATAGTGTATGAGAAAATAAAGTTAACGTAAGGTAGGAGACAACCAGCAGAGGATACCTTGTGGAATTTTTATTGTTTCCTTCTAAAGTAGTAAATAATTAGTTTAACCAAATTTAAAAGAAGGGGGAAGATTGACATTAGTGTCGTAAACAATGCCATGTTAGCAATATCTAAAATGCTCTTCTGTTTTTCCATAAGCTTTTTCTGTGTCATAAAGGCTTTTAAGATGTTTTATTTTGGGATGTGATAATGATTGTCTGAACAGTGACTCAGACTTGACCCAGTTGGAATATAAGGAGGTGTTACTATCTGGTGGCTTCCTCTTTAGTAAGCTATAAATTGAGTTGCATGTCAGATTTTTTTTTTTTTAACCTTCCTTTGTGAAGACCATGAACTAGTTTATTGACCCTGAACTGTCCTTTTATCCTTAGAAACATTTTCTCTCAAGTAGAAATGTGTTTCTGTGACAAAGGCTTTGCTACTCTGAACCCTTTAACATTTCTTGATAGCGCAGCAGAGGTCTGGGTTTTCTGGCGAGTCAAATTCGGCGTCTTTGAACAATAAATGTTCAAGTAAATAACATTCTCTAACATTTTGAAAGCTTATTTTTTCTTTTAGGAATTTCTGAAAGAGAATGGCTTAGTGTCGTTTAACAGTGGTAGACAGCTCTGATCTGAGAAGTATTTAACTGTTGATGAAATTGAAATATATGACTGCCTTCTTGGCCAAACAGTATCTTGGGCTTTTAGTAGTTCACTATGCTGATAAACACAGTACCTTGGAGTACATCTTTTGCTCCTAAAAACTCTGACTGTGCACTTTCTGTTCAAGCTGTTGTTATTTCTTACATAGTCCTTCCTAGCTCTGAATCTGTAATAGAGCAAAATCTGTAATAGAGCATACCCGTTCTTTCTAGTGATGGGTCTGTTGGTTACAGTGCTGGCCTCAAATCTCATGTCTGAAATTATCCCTGATACGGGCTCAGGGCTCTAGATCCCAGTGTGGATGTCTGAGAATAGGAGGCTCTTTCAGGCTCTTAAATATGTTCTCCAGTTTTCCATCAGGATCCTGGACTAAACTAGAGCTTTTGAAGTATAACTTAAGAAAGCAGCCAGGAACCCACAAAGGCATTTTTTATACCAGAAACTTTACTATGAAAGTGCTGAAGAATTACAGATATTTGGAAACAAGAAGTTCTGAGTAGATTCCCTTTCTTGGGTCTACTCATTCCCACTCTGAGAGTCTGAGATTATTCCTAGTGTTTTTTGGCTAGGTAAGTTATCTTAACCTAAATATGTCCCCAGGAAGAACTTAAATGTGCAAATGGCCGCCACCATGCCCGTAGCTGCACCATGTCAAATTTTTCCCTTGCATTCACCAATGGAGTGTTTCTGTTCTCTTTCCCCATCCCCATAGGGGAAATATATCATCCCTGATGATACAAAGAAAACATTTTTTTTATCAGGGCAGAGCAGTAGGAGAGGTTAATTCAGAATCGTATGCTTTGTTTGATAGCGCTTAATTGAGGTGTGTCTTCGTGCTGTTACCTAAAATGAGGTTCAGCAAGCTAGCCTGGGACACATTCACATATCTGTTCAACTCACAATACCGTACCATGTGTTATTTGTTCAGAGCTTTACCACTCTGGCAGTGGGAATTTCTATGAGCTCTGGCACTAACAATTTTGAATGACATACAGCTTAAGTAAGGGCTTGTCTGTCTAGCCATAACAAATAAATCTGAAGTGATCATTGAACAAAATATAAAGTTTTCCTCAGTGTTTTCTTAAACAATGTAAGCTTCTTAAAATTAATATGTGAAATTGTAGGTTAAAACTCATTACCTTCTATTTATATCTGGTGAAAATAATTTCTTACAATCTTTGTGCCTTCAGAAAGTCTATGCTAAAGTTCATAAGCACAGTTCACCCGGGTGTCTATTCTGTGCTACAGTGTAGAAAAATGTCCCATAGAGCTATTAACAGATTTGGGGTGCAATTGGTAAATTCTGTGAAAACAACTTATCCAATTCATATGCTTTGTATAAATCAATTTCTTATGTTTTTATGTCTGAGAAGTTTCTGTCTAGATAAAGAAATGGTTCATTTTGAGTTGTTGTTAATAGCACGTCAGAATGTGTGAGAAAGAGTTGGTCAATATGGCTTAGGAAAAATAGCAGGCCAAGTGAAAAATATTACATGGTTTTATGGATGTTTCCATAAACTTCTGCTTTTTATATATTATTTTTTTAGGTAATAGAAAAGAAGGTGATCAGTATGCCTTTTATGTAAATTTAAGAGCCTTGATTTTATTTGTTAATAGAAATACATAGTTTAGATACAGAAATAAAAATTATTGTTGCTTATTATGCTTTTCATGTAAAAGTAAACTCTAAAAATGTACTGTTATAATAACATTTTTCTTCAATATTTTTCCCAAGTTTTTTGATGTAATATCAACCACTGAGAAACCATTGGCTGAGCAAGACTGGTATCACGGTGCAATTCCAAGAATAGAAGCCCAGGAGCTGTTAAAACAGCAAGGAGACTTCTTGGTGCGAGAGAGCCACGGGAAACCTGGTGAATATGTCCTTTCTGTGTTTTCAGATGGACAACGGAGACACTTTATCATACAATATGCTGATGTACGTCTCTGATATCGTACTGAATATTCAATGTTAGGAAGTTTATAATTTCAGCTAAACAATTTAGGATTTACATAATTTACTATGGCAAATAGCTTATATGAAAATATGAGAGCTGTTAGAAATGTTTCCGTCAGTGCTGAAATCAGGGGAAAAGGTCATTTTGGGAAACAAAAGAAAAATATGAAGTATGAGGTTATTCAGCATCTTTTATCTTATATTGAAAAGCCAAGATATTTCTGTAAATGTTTTGAAATCCAGAACTTGTTACTACTAATTTATGCATGTACATTTATTTATTTTTAAACCCATTTGCATAGTTGGTGCTAATCAGGCTACTTTTAAATCAAACTGTAAAGATTCCATTGAATCTTCCTGAAAAATGGAAACATTCACGGAGGAGAAAATAATCTGTGCTAGTTTCTATACAGTTGGGAATTGAAGTCCCTGCTGCACTGGACATGCTTATGTTCTTTTTAGCCCTATGGATATTTTGTTCAGTATAACACAAACGCTTGTGGATGTTGCACAGCATGTATGCTTTGAAGGACCAGAATTGGTCCCCTTGTTGCTCTAACTTAGGAAAAATTGGTCTTTTTAAACAGTATGTTAATTTTTATATACCTTTACCCAATGTATTTCTTTTTATTCTTCTTAATGCATTATTTGTTTTTTTTAATGTATTTTTCTTTTTACCTTTCAGAATTTCAAACTCATTCAAAATATGACAGTTCTCATAACATTACTAGAAATTCTTCTTGAAGTATGACATAGCAGCAAATCATTCTCAGTTTTAATTCAGTAATGCTGCCAAAACATATTTCAGTCTCTTGTAATAAAATCTCCCATATACAGAAAAATACACAAATTTAGTCACATAACAATGTTTACACTGAGGGAATTTCCTCATCTAAATCCCTAGCTGATGCAGCATGCGTGGGAGAAGTCAATAATGTGTACCAGGTCTATTTCTTTTTAATGAGGGGCAGTAATATATTTCAAACTTCATAGCTGGAAGGCTTCTGTAGGATCAATGATTATGGACACTTGTCCAGCTGGAGTCTTCATTAATTTTCACCTAGAGTTTTCCTTGCAGAAGTGAACCTTTACACGAAGTCAGTGTTTATTTTATTTTGATTTTATGACCTTAAAGTGTTTTAATGCGTCAGAGTGCTGAATGAGAAAATAAGAGCAGTACAATTACCTGTACCTAGACGTACAGAGTCTTACAAGATATTTGGAGCTGTCTGATTCCGACCCAGCAGAAATAAATGCACATTGTATTCTTGGTGTGGCTGAAATAATTCTGTGTAAATCATTGTATGTGGCAAATAGATCTTCAAAAAATGTAGATTGGACTTTCAAGTCAGTTAAAATAAAGGGGTTTTTTTATAAGTATTACTTGGAGGCCACCCCTATCTGTAAGCTGACTCTTTTTTGTATTGTTTTTTCCACACACACACACACACACACACAAAAAAAAAGCTATCATTATTTCCATAATTTCACTACTTTCTCTTAGGAATTACATTTGAAAAGTAAGCGTGGTATTTTTTAATATTGCATAGCTTGGACAGTCCAAACATCATCAGGTCACTAGATCTGTCTGTACATTTAGTAATAGGGCATTATGTTCATCTGCTCTTGAGATTCATTTGTGGCAGATTTTCTTGACAATCATGGAAATTAAAACATTTTTTCTTAAATTCAGGACTCCCTATGCACTTTTATGGGGTGAATTTTCTGCATTTATTGTGAAAAAAGCAATAATTGTAAAAAGAGAAAAAGTTACTAAGCTCTAAAAAGGAGTTAGTAGATAGTGGGACTGTTATGGTCATATAACCAAATGTATTCATGAACATTTTGGTAGAGAAGTTTGAGGAGAGTTTAGTGCAAGGGATTTGTTTGTTTGTTTATATTGGTATGAACAATGTGGAATCAGGTCTTTGTGACTGGTCAAATCACACTTTTGGATCACTGACAGGTCCCCATAATGGAGACCAAACTTGGTCATTAATTTTCACCTAGAGTTTTCCTTGTAGAAGTGAACCTTTACAGGAAGTCAATGTTTATTTTATTTTGATTTTATGACCTTAAAGTATTTTGATGTGTCAGAGTTCTGAATGAGAAAATAAGAGCAATAAAATTACTGTACACACAGTCTTACAAGATGCTTGAGCTCTCTGATCCTGACCAAGCAGAAATAAATGCAACATATCATATGGACCAAACTTGGTCTCCAAATTTTCTTCTGAATCAAATACTGAAGGGCAGAGTGGGACAGATACCTGTTTTAACAGTGGTCCTTTAATTGCATAAGTGTTCCCTCTCTGGTTTTACCATTATTTTAAAGACTAATCGTAATAAAACTATGTGTGTGATAAATGAGTTCATCGTTCAGCTGTAAGCATCAAAATTCACTGCTGTCATTCAATGCTACTGTTGTTTTTCAGTGCTGCTCTTTGAGGCTGTGCTGTTTTCAAATTGTTGTTTATTAGCGATCTTAATAATGGTCAGGATCCTGTGTAAATACACTGAATCAAAGAACACTGTCTGCCCTGAAGGTCTTACATAGATGGCAGCAGATGGGCGTGCAGCTGGCTCTGAGATGAGGAAATAATAGGCAGTACTGGTTATTGTGCTAGGGAGACTGTTAGGACATCAGGTTTTTTGGATCATCAGCACAGAAATATGAAGGAGTGGGAGCTAGTATTACTGGTCAGTCAAAGCTGAGTCACTATTTAATAAGCGAATGAAGTTAAACAACAGAATAAAACCCAAATAGTATTCAGACTATGAAAACGTTTTTGTGATAGAGAACCAGGAATGTTAAAAATAGGTGACATGACCAAGCTGTCTTTACTAACAGCGATAACACCATTCATGAAGTTAATGCTTTAACCCCTAACGAAGAGCAACTTGTAATGGATTGTGCAAGGAATTTAATCTTGGAGGCTAGAAAGAAAAACATCTGCATGCCAGTGGTAGAGGGTTTTTTAGTTGCAGTACTTGTTTGTTTTTGCTGTTGTCAGGTTGGCTTATGGTAGTTCCTCTCTTGGTGGTGGCATTCTCTAACTGTAAATGCTGAGTCTTGTATAGACACAAGACTTTATCCTGTTTCCTAATCAGCTGCAGTGTATAATTTAAGACATTCAGGAGGATGAAATAAACACTTTTTTACTATTTTTTTCCCCATCAAGTATACGGGCAAAGATAAGCAATGAAAATACATTTTTGCCCCTTAACACCGGAAAGAATGATGTCATAGCAGTCTTTGCTAAGAAAATGTTACATACTTCTAAGAAAATATTAAGAGTTTTAATTGTTTCCATTGTGTTCAATTATGTCTAGAAAAAGAAATAAATTCATGAAGTGCGGCGGGAGGGGAATTTTGTCTTGCCCAACTTCTCTATGAATTATATGCATGACCTGCCTTCGTTTTTAGCTGTTGTAGACTCTTCTCCTTAGTAAAGACCAATCATGCATCTTATACTCTGTGCCAGGGATTTATTAATTTTAGCAAACATTGTAAATGCAGTAAGATCTGAGTAAGATAGTGTTACTTATCTCCTATGTATTTTATTATCAGGTGTTTATTTTTTAGTCTGTTTTCTGTAAATCTTAGAACTTTAAGTAATTAGGAAGTTAGTGTTGTTTCTTCTGGTTTATAATATTTTTATTTCACTCTGTCAGTGTTTTAAGTTTAACTGTCCCAGCTCTTTAAATTAAGAGTTTAAATAAATACTTTATCATGTTTTCTTAAATGAGTGATGCAGCAATTTTGCATTTGTTAATTTATCATCTTCCTAACTGTCATTCATTTAATTCAGTAGAAATGCTATTAAATGGATCAGGAAAGAAATCTAATTCTGTAAAAGCGACATTTCTTTGTTTTATTACTAGGCAGGGAAGCTTGGTGATGCGCTTTTGCAGTTTCTTGTTTGAAATATTGCTTGAAGAGAAACAATTATTTCCTTTTACCTCCATACAGAATCAGTATCGTTTTGAAGGAACTGGGTTTCCAACTATTCCTCAGCTTATAGAACATCATTACACAACAAAGCAAGTTATTACAAAGAAATCAGGTGTTGTTCTGCTGAATCCTGTTGTTAAGGTAATGCATACATTCCAAGAACTCTATTTAATTGAAAAGAATTTGAGGGGGTTTTATTGTTATTTAAAATATGTTCCTATGTAACTTCTCAAAAAATTTTTCATTCTTGCTTGTTTTGTGAGTCTCTTTTTCTGAGCTTTTTCAACCTTTTCTGCTCTGTGCAATATACTCCTCTAAAGTAATGCTCCATCCTGATCCGTATTAAAAATCTTTACTTTCTTGAAAGAATGATGTTCGGCATCTCACAGGTATCCTCCTGCTTTTCTTTTTGGTTTCCCATTTGGATTTCACTACTAATTGAAAATAGTAGTTCGTTGCCTGTAAAGTTGTGATTAAGAAATTTTTTTTGATAAAATGGTGTTCTTTAGGTGGTAAAGTTCTCATGAAATTTGAAAAAGTTATGACAACTCCGTTTTGTCTCTATTTTATATCTCAGGTATAAGTTATACAGACACAGAAAAGGATACTGTCATTCCAGCGTCATTGCACATTTGAAATAAAAATTCTCTTTTTAATCAGTAAAGTATTGCAGAAAGTCTTTCAGGAGGGAAATGAAAAGGGATGGAAATATTAAACTATATCACTGTTTAGAAATCTTAAGGCTTTTTGACCTCTTCCAGTAGTTTTGCAGTTAGTATCTACTTAGTTGATATTTCATTCATAAGCCAACTCTCTTCCACTTAAATCTTTGCATTTTGACTATGTGTAAGCCATTTGTTCTTGATTTTTTTAAAAAAAGACTAGTTTCAAGCATGTGTAAAGCACCTTCTGTGCTCTGCAGAATTTTAGGAAGCATAACATTTTATATTTCAGAGTTAGTTTCCTACTCCAAGGTCCTAGTTCTTTTCTGCTAATAATCCTAAGAAATTAAAGCATATTCCCTTTCTCAAAATTAATGTGATTTTTTTACAGTTATCTGTGCTTACCTGTTATATATAATTTTAAAATTTGACGAATGGGGTTTTGTTAATACATATTTTAGGTTAATGCCTTGCTGATTATCAAATCGACACTTTGTTGAACATAATATATTGCTTAAATTAATTGTAGAACTTATGAGAAAGCATAGGACATTATTTTTGATGTGTGAATAATTGAATTTTGATGTAAACTGTTTAAGCTAAAAATAAAGGGCTGTCAAACTCCAAATGAAATCTTTTTATATCTGTTTGCAAATTTTTGTCTTTAGTACCGTATTTGTATTACAAGTTTAATGCCCTTTCTGTTTCCTGGCTTTTTTTCTGCCTTTCTATAATGTACATACTGTGAGAGCAGCCCTGTTTTAGCAAATGTAAAACTATAGTGCCATATGTTACTACATACTAAATGATAACAAAACTTATTCTTAGTTATTCTCTGTTAAGCTTAAACAGGAAAACATAATCTGGAAAACATCGTCTCTTCATTCTCTGTTATTTACTTTGAAGGCAGGGAGTTTCCACATTCCTGACATTTTTGTTTCATTTTGCTATCATTTTTTTAATTGTTAAGTTTTGATTTATGCATAGTTTTGTGTAACTATGTACAGTTAAAGAATTTTTCTATTGTGGAAGAAATACGGTCCCAAATTACTTTCCTGATCATTTATCCGTTACTGTACTTGATCTCATGTCCTTTGAGGTGTAAATGCACATAGGGATAGTCTGAAATCCCTTGATGATAACCATGCAGATATGTATGACTGTGTCTTTCCAGGACTTGAATCCATACCACTACCACTACATTCAGATGTGTCATAACCTCCTTACAAAGTGGTGGAGGACAAATTTTAAGACAGACTTTTCAGCTTTTCTACTGTCACTGGGTACAAAGTCAGTTTTTTGGTTTTCTTATTTTCAGGGGGAAAATGAAGTGGGCTCACTCCTCTCTGGACTTGTTGATTTGAGTTAGTCTTAGTATTAACTAAAATTAGTGGAAATACTAGTATTTCCTCCACGATCATGCTAGTTTTATGACCAGCTAGTAGTTGATATGAGCTGCAGTGAAAAAGTACTTTGACTACTCAGGTTTCTCAAAGTGCTGCAAGTAATCAGCATCTATCCATAAAGTCCAATCTCACAGGCTCCATTTATTTCATCATATGACTGACTTTGTGCTGGTATGTGTCAGTCTTAATATTCAAGAGTATTTCCTTTAGGGTTGATGAACTTTTCAACTTTCATTCTGATAGGTTATGTGAAGTAATGGAAAGGATGTCCATGGTAATACTGACTGTTAGTGCTAAGAAGAGTATTGGCTGACTTTATTGTCACTTTATTGTATAGGTTTTTTTAAATATATGTATTACATATATTGTATGGAGGCTTTCAAGAATTTATGAAATATGATCTGAGTGTCTGATAGTTACTTACACTTGGTGTACACTAAAACCAATGTATAGTGTATTTAGTGCTTCAGGACCAGCAATTTGAACCAAGACAGTATTGAAAAGGGTATTAGCTAGATGATATAAATTGTTTTAGAGCAGCTGATTTAAAAAATATTTGATTTTTGTAATACCTTTTGGTCTGAGCTATGATTTTATGATGATTTTAGTTCTCCCATCTGATAAAAACTAGTTGTTGGAAAAAAGTATTTCAGAACTAAGAAAAAGAGCGTTGTGAGCTTTCCTTTATAATTTGCATGGAGCTCTGGCTTTCATATGGGGAAGTGGAGACATTTAAAGTTATTTTCAGAAACAGCATATGCACTTGGACACGTAGTGTTGGGGGTATTTTATGCATTGTATGCTATTATCAGAATACCTTTGATCATTTCCTTAAAAATCATTTAACATCTGCAAAGACAGGTTTTTGTTTGTTTGTATTATAGCTGCAAAGCAGTCTTTGACATTTCATGCAATCTTTAATGTTTTTATGCAAATTGCTGTCCCTGAAATAACCTATTTAGAAAGTGAAAGTTAAATATGACAGAGAACTTCACAGAAAAAAATTATGCTATGTAGTTTGTTTTTGCTTTCCTTCCTTCCCACAGTCATTCATCCTCCTTTACCATATTAGTAAAATTAGCGTTCACCTTCTGTGACGTTGCCCTTGAAAGGAATGTTCTTAATTGTGCCATGAAAGGCCTGTCCCATGTCCCATTTCATGTAGACCAAATCTGCCTGCTTGGAATTTTAATGATACTGTAATAATAGAATTTAAATCAGAAAAATCGAGGACATTAAAAAGATATCTGCAAGTGATTTCTTTAATGGAAAAGTCTCTCATATTTATTTATAATCTTTTAGAAAAAATGCACGTTATGTTCTTCAGTTTACTATTGATGGAATGACTGGTACGCAAAGCCCCTGAGTAACCTCAATGCATACCCAAGGACTTTATTAGTAGAAATGCTATTTTAATCATATTAAATATATTTTAACTTTCTGATATCTTTGACCTCACATTGTGGAGGTTTTTAAATTTTCTGAAATACATTTTTTATGTTTAAGCAATCTGTATTAAGCTGTGGATATGCTTCAGTTTGACTACTAGAAAAGAGAATCATCAAGCAAATACCATTTTCATTTGGATATATCTGCATTAATGTTTTCGCGTGGATCAGAAATACACCTTTGAAGCAAATCTGCCCAGTGCCACTTAGGAGGCTATGCTTCCATTGTTGAGCAGTCTCTGAGGATTCAAGCTTTACTCCTTTCAGCTGAAATAGGAAGATGCACAACTGCTGATGGGAGGGAGTTCAGTCTTCAGAATGAGGAGAGCTCTAGTCTGAAATAATGCTTTTCCCCCCAGATGGATGTTTCAGGTCCTCAGCACCAACTGTTTCACTCTGGAGATCTGCTGCTATTTTACTAGTGCTAATGTAGTCCTAGTCTTTGGATCCGCTGTAGTAAATTTAAATTCTGACCTCATGAAAAAAAATTAACTGCTACTTTGTCAGGTGAGTTAGGCTATGCATTCATTGCCAGTAACTTTCATTTTAAAATTCTGGATCTATTTTGATGTGACAAAGAAGCCTGTGATATGGCCTCAAACATTTTCTGTACATGGGAAAATGATGAACTATAAATAATGTTGAATGAGATGAATGAAAGTGTTAAAAAAAGAAGATGTATTTCGTAGTAATGGTGCTCATGTTGATGAATAAGTTTGCAAATGATATGAGAATTCCCTGTGGATCTGATGCTGTCTTGCAAGATATGAGTATGTTAATGAGTTAGACATGGAAAGAGATGATGAAGAAGTATAAATTTAACTGAGAAGATAAAGGTAGAGAGATTCTTTTCATGAAAATGCACTCATAAAAATCTGATATGACCCTAATGTTTCAGTCACTGAACCAATTTGAGCTGTAGTTTGTATTGAGAAATCTTTGAGCTCAGCTTTCAAAGAGGGAAAGCATAAACAATCTACCTGCTCTATGTTTCAGATTCTTAGTAGTATCACAGAACTAATACCATCTCCTTTAGCAATTAGTTAACTTACACTTATCCATGCAAAGCTAACCAAAAGTTCTTTTCCTGGCTTTTGGCTCTGCTTAGTGTTGGTTGGTTTTGCAGGTATTTTCTTCAGTTTTGCTTTATTTTGCAAAAACAAGCTGAAGTTCACTGTTGTAAACAACATGTGTGCTCGTGGTGCAGGCAGCACGTGTTTCTCAGGCCAGCAAGGCTGACATGGAGGAATTGAAGGAGGCTGCTGAATAGCCTTGCTTTCAGGCCTGCTGAGAGAAGTTGGAGAGAAGCAAAGAGACTTAGCAAGGAGACTTTCAAGTTTATTACAAAGTAGTCCTGTCACTCAATTAGAGATTCTCATCTTCTGACAGGAAAGAATTAAGGTGCTGAAAAGAGAAACGGCTGCAGTAATTGGTGCTGCCTTTTGGGAAGATCATCTTGCATTTGTTTGACCTGAGGACAGCTTTTTAGGAGCAGAAGTCTCAGCTGAAAGGAAGAAGCAGCCTATAGCAGTGAGCAATTCAGTTGTCGGGACCTTACCTAGTCTAGGTTTGTAGCTCCAAAGAGGATTCCACTGTGAATTACCTGTGTGGTACCCACACATCTGGCCAGGCTTGTAGGAATGCTGAGAAGCACCTGGTGGTCGTGGTGTCTGTGTGTTGATTTTTGGCCCAAAGCTGTAATTCTCATGAGCATGATTAAAGTCTGATACATGCAATTTAAAATATATATTTTATTTTCTTTAAGGAAATTAAATCCACAATGACAAGTGAGGATTTAGAATACATAAAAAATTGACTTAAAGAAAATGACTGTATTTTTTGCATAAGCATGAAATGAATCTTTTGCCACTTATTTGCCATTCAGTATTATTATGATCACACAGAAGGCCAGTGATTCATATGTCACAGAAATTGGCAGAATTTTTTATTATAACAGTAGGGAGATTTTCAGTAGGTTCTTTAGTTTAATTCTGGAATCTGAAGAAAAGCCTGCAGCTTTTGATACTTGATAACAGTTTCATATCTTAATATTAGAGATGCATTTCAGTTATGTTCCTATTTCCTCAGAATTTAGAGGTGTTACAGGATTTGCCTTTGAGGTTTTTTAGTAGAGAGGGTTGCAACATTTCTGCCAAGTAACAAAAGGAATACATCTTCCACAATAGTGGCCTGAACTTGTCAAGGCTTCACATCCTGATGAGAAAAGGGAAAAAGGAGAGTAATTTTCTCTTTGTGCTAACAAAGTACTAAACCAAATTTATGTGTAATTTCAGGTATCTTGACTACTTTTAAAATTTAGAGGATTTTTTCTCAAAAAATCTCTTAAAAATACGTTGTAATAACAGAGGCACATGAGGCTACCTGAACAAAGAGTAACAAAGATTGTTTTATATCCAGTGATCAAAGTTTTCTGTAGCTTTTTTCTAAAGACCATGGCATTAAAAGTCTGCTCTAATGAATGTTTCTGGTTCAGTCTTGGTTTTGTGGTATTTCTTTCCATGATCAGTTTTAGAATAAAATTGGAAGATAACACTCTTAAAGGGTGTAAACATTAGCTTATGCTCAAACCTAGAAAAAAGTATATTTTATCAAGTATATGAATTCCATTTTAGCAAACAAAGTGCCATTTTTGATCAATCTTTTAAAGAAAAATCTCTGTCCTAGAAATATTAAATGCACCGTGGCTGCATGTGCATTCCTTGTTTCTGTACATTCATATAAAAAAATTAGTGTGCCATATTGCTATGTGGGGTGCAAATTGAGCAAAAGGAATTATCTCAAACACAACAGGAACAGTAGGAAGTAGAAAAAAGAACCAAAATTTATGAAGCAGGAGATGGAAATAGGCCATTCTTACTAAAAAATAAAAGAAGTATGTTGATAGGAAGGGGAAAAAAAAGTATTAAATGGAAGATTTCAGAGGAAGGGGGTTTTGACAAAAACTGAGAACTAGGAGAATAAACTACTTCAATAAAGCATCTTTCAGCAAAGGTTGTTTGGATTTACCAGATTTTATTGCTAACATTTTGTATATACCTGTGAAAATCAAAGGATTGACTGTCTTCTGTAGTATTCTGGGTGTAAGTCACACCTTTATGGAACACTTATAAAAACTGGGGCTTTGCACTGTGGCTTTTCAGTGTCTTTATCAGAAGCTTTATAATCAGACATTAATATAGCACAATAATAAAATTTTATTAGAATTGGGTAGGATTGCAGCAGTAAATTGCTTTTCTGCTGAAGTAACATCCTGATTTTTTTATGGATTCTGACTGCTTCCCCAGATTTGGAATTCCAATATTCTATAATAATTATTTTTTATAAAATTGTGAGTTACAAACTTTGTATAGGCCTGCTAGTTTTTGCTAGTGCAGTCAGTGTGACTATAATACAAATAATGTTTTGAGTTTACAATGTTTTTATAGGATGTGGCTGACAAGTATGAAATTTTACTTGAATGTAGGCTCTCACGGGTCAAAAAACACAGCATAGATTAAGAATAAGAATCAGAGTCTGTGCTCTTAAATACCTTTGTAGAATTATAGTTATGCACAATGAGGTACTGTGAAGTAGTTTGTGATTGCCTCCAACTATTTTAGCCTCCACCAGTTTAAGTGGAACAAAGTGTTATAAAAAGAGTGAAATGTTGTAAAGAGGAATCAGGGAGAGTGGACCTCTATTGGCTATTAGTGACTTACAAGTCAAAGCTACTGTAAATTTTAAAATAGTCATGAGACTGTCACTTTTTCTACAATGATACTGCAGCAGAAATTCATAGAGCATTTTTCCTTTCTCTAAGGAAAATAAAATAATTGGTGTGTTGTCTTTATATGTGTTTTACCACAGGTGAATAATAGCATATGGTCTACGCACACATTGTCCACATTGTGCAAATTATTCTGGGAGAAAGAAGAAACGTTATTCCTTAGAGTTTTGAGACAACTTTTTATTTAGAGGCTCAAAAGAATGGCCAAGAAATGTTTCGCATTCTGATGATGAAGAGATGATTAATATGGACAGATTCTTTCTACGAATCAGCTGAAGACATACATAGTATGCAAACTAGGCTTTTTGCTTTTGTTTTCCTTTTATAACATGACCAGAAGGCACTAGGAAAATGCAGGATTGTTGGGAAATGTGGTAGTAAGGAATATAACATGGGTTTTGATTCCATTTTATTTTTTCAGGCTGTTTTGTCATTAAGTATTTGCCTTTCTGATCTATTCTTTTTTGGTACAAGATGCCTTCATCTTTGTATATGACATTGTGTAGGTACTTAAACTTACTAAAAGAAAAGAAGTCTTAATTTAGCTACAAATTTTAAATGCAGATTTATGGTTTGGGGTTTTTTGTTGTTGTTGTTGTTAATCAGGAATGTAATTTTTTATAGGTTTTATCAATAAGTAAATATTTATGTTGAAATAGTTTACCATGTGTGCAACATCAAAATCTACCAGATGCTTAAGCAATGTGTCGTTGTCATGTTTCTACTTGGGCAGAGGAATAGTGCTGAACAGTTGTTTTTCCTGCCATTAGAGCTGTTAAAATTGTTTCTTATAGTAAATTAGTGCTTAGGTTGACATTGTTAAAATTGAACTATTTTAGTATTA
>NW_009199627.1:1647-7173 GCF_000690835.1 Fulmarus glacialis | reverse complement strand
CACGAATGTAGATTAGTTTGTGTGGAGCTTCATGTGATTGCAGCAAATCATGTGGCTGCTATAGTAGGTGGTTTCTTTGGAATTTGTAGTGGTTTACACATGTGTATCTTCACAGATTATCTCAGAAGCACCTGAGGTTTCCACCAGCATATATTGGAAGAATAAGATAATGATAGTTAGATGGCTTGCAAACTAAAAATGCTGGATATAAATTGGACCAGCAATTCCAGTATCCATATCACAAACAGAATGCATTATTCAGAGCAAGTATGTTTCCTCTCAGGAAGATCACCCTAACATAAAAAGATCCTGCAGAGCTTTGGAGCCAACATATGTTCATATGGAATGGTAGAATGGTGCATGTGGTTCATGCATTCCCATCAAAGTCCTTTCCAAGAAACTTGCATGGAAGGTGATGGCATCACAGCAAACTTCTTTTTCATGTGGATTTCCTGGGTAGGAGAGAATAAGAGAATAGATATCTGTTCTTTCTATAGCTGCAAACTTTCGTGTACCTGTATCTTCCATGGAGTTGCTGGCAAATATATATCACTGCCTTTTAGCATGTCATTGTCTTCTTCAGATGCAAATTGTCTTCTCTATTCACATACATGGAAGGAAACCTCATGAATATATAGTTTTCACTTTTGTATGTGTGTGTGGCTGTGTGTAGAAAGACAGTGGACTTGAGACTTGTCTATTTTAAGCATCGTGAAAAATGTTACTATTGAGTTAGAATTCATATACAGACCATTGAGAATAAACACCTCTAAAGCTTACTGATAAAATAAAATAAACATTATGGTGATCAAAATATATTTAGCAGTGTATGTGAAGATTGGAAGGTTTTTTTCTCTATGTGTACCATATATGTCTATTGCTTCCATAATGGGCAGTCTAATGTTAAGCTTTAAGTGTAGATATTGACTGAAAGTAGGTCAAGTTGAAGCTGAGTGTTAAAGTGAAGGTGTGTCCCATGTTATTAACCACTCCAGATGTGAAATGATCGTGTGTAAATGTGGAAAACATCATAAAGAGAATTGATTCTTTTTTGATATGTCACAGCAGTAATTTGGTGTTAATTTTTAATGGTCCATTTAGTTTTGGGCTTCGTTTTCCAACTTTAAAGAACAGATTGATTCCTTTATATGTTTATGCATGTGTGTGTTTTATTTATTTTATTAAGAAAAGATAGGTGGATAATACAAACTGAAGGATAGAGTTTGTAATTAAAGAATAGGAGTTCAAGGGTATGAGTTACATATCAGCCTCTAGTGCATGTTGTTTTTTGGCATAGGGCAGGTCATTTTTGGTAAAAGATTCCCTTGAGTTGGATTCCTACCTACAGTATATTTCAGTAAGTGGAGCAAGTCATGTATACACATAAAATACTTCAGGAGTCCTCCAGGAAAAACCTCTAGAAGCACAATTTATTCTTATCACAGCTATTCTGAGTACGGTATGTATATGCTACAATGTGCGTATGTTACCATAGGTTTTAAGAGTCTGTTTTAAATGAGTTTTGGAAGTTAAAGGTTATTATATCTGATCCTAAGAGAAATTATTTGCTAGTAACTGGGGCTTTTGTCAGTGTACTGTCCATTGTGCGTGCATAAGGTTCCTCAAACGTTTGAGCTGTGGAGCTTTTTTGTCCTAGCCTTCTGTACCTAGCGTGTGTGCATTTTGCCTTGCCCATGTTCTTTGCTCAGGGGATAGTGGGTATATATACTTTCCTTTCTTCAGTGTTCTTTCCCAACCTTTGGTTGCTGGAGTCTCCAATAGAGCAAAAAGTAAGCTGCAAGTAATATGCGTATAAGGATGGGAGAGCCCCCCAAAAAATCCACCAGTAAACGTTGTTATTTGTATAGTGCTTATTTTTATACCTCTTGCACTGCGAGTGATTTCAAAGTGAGCAGTTCAGTTGGAAATAGCTCTTGAATTCCTAAATAAATAGCTACTGTTTATCAAACGAAACAAGCTCTTCCATAAGTATCTACAATGGCATAGGGCTTGTTACAGATTCATGTGGATCTCCAGGAGCTATCTTGTAGTTGCCGCCAAAAATATGATTACAGTTTAAGGATTGCTTGCACTTAACTTTCTTGGCAGTTCATCACAGAGATACTATATTATTCTACAAGATCAAGGCAGAAAAGAATTAAACTTATTTGGTGAAGTCCATTGTCTTCTGACTGTAGCTGTGGAGAAGCTACATGCTAAGAAATGTAGGGCTTTTCTTGCGTCAGGTGTGTGCATCAGATGTATGTACATTCAGTGTCTGAATTCTCAAGAAGATGGATCTGTTTGAGAGAGCTATTTAAATGTTTATTAAGGAGGAATTCAGGGGCCAGATTAGGTAGGACTTCAGAATGCCTTACTTACATGGTAAATACTGTATTTAATGTACTATTTAGGGTACTACATGGATCTCATCATCAGTTCATAATGAAGAAACTGCTATTATGAGTTCTGTCCTTTCAGTCAGTTGGAACCCTAAAAGGGTTGCCACTGATTTACATAGTGTGCCCACTGTGAGTACTAAGCTCAAGATCACTCCCAGGGGGAGGTGGTCAGTGGCACAAAGACTAGTTGGAGGCCAGTAATTACCGGTGAACCCCAGGCGTCAATACTGGCTCTGATTCTGTTGAACATCTTCATTAATGAGCTGGATGATAACACAGTGTACCGTCAGCAACTCTGCTGATAACACTGAACTGTGAGGGGTGGCTGGTACACCACACGATTGTGCTGCCATCCAGAGAGACTTGGACATGCTGGAGAAATGGGCCAACAGGAACCTCATGCAGTTCAACAAGGGGAAGTGCAAAGTCCTGCAGCTGGGGGAACAACCCAAGGCACCAGTTCAGGCTTGGGGCTGCCCAGCTGGAAAGCAGCTTTTCAGAAAGGGCCCTGGGGGTCCTGGTGGATACAAAGTTGAACGTGAGCCAGCAACATGTTCTTGTGGCAAAGAAGGCAGAATCCTGGGCTGCATTAACAAAGTACTGCCAGCAAGTCGAGGGAGGTGATCCTTCCCCTCTACTCAGCACTGGTGAGGCCTGGAGTACTGTGTCCAGTGCTGGTCTCCTCAGTACAAGAGAGACATGGACACACTGGAGAGAGTCCCACAAAGGGCCACGAAGATGATGAAGGGACTGGAGAAGCTCTCACATGAGGAAAGGCTGAGAGAGCTGGGACTGTTCAGTCTGGAGCAGAGAAGGTTCAGGGTGATTTCATCAATGTATATAAATACGTGAAGGTACAAAGCAGACAGAGCTAGGCTCTTTCCATTGGTGCCCGGTGACAGGACCAGAGGCAAAGGGCACAAACTGTGAGGGTTACTGAGCACTGGCACAGGTTTCACAGAGAGGTTGTGGAGTCTCCCTCCTTGGAGATACTCAGAAGCCATCTGGGAATGGTCCTGAGCAACTGACTCTAGGTGGCCCTACTTGAGCAGGGGGTTGGACCAGATGATCTCTCTCAACCATTCTGTGATTCTGTGAAGTCACATTGAAGGACTAGATCTCTATGAGAGTGAGGTGCTTGTGAATGTTAAAATACTGCTTTCAATGGATTTCTTTTCTACAAATGAATGAAGTGAAAGGGGATGATTCTTTCTAAGCTAGTGTTTTACAGAATGACCAGCAGAAAAACATGTAGGCTTTTCAAGTAACAAAAGCAAGGTAGAGAAGTTAAGTGGTAGACATAGATGTTTTGCCCTTATCTCACTGTGTTCAGATTTTAAATTAAAAAGTATGAATAGGAAATTTGTTTGCTTAATTATAGGCCTGTTTGTTCAAAAGGAGTTCTGACACACTGAGGAGAACACTGCATAATGAATTCTCAGACTTCTGACTTTTAGAAAAAGATACAGTAAGATGCAACAAAGAGTAGATTGCCAAAGACCACATAGGAAAATTTTGTCAAGCAGAAGTCATTAATACAGGAGAAAAAAAATATTTGCTGAATACAGCATTCAGAATAGTGCATGAGTGATAATAGAAGCTGCTAATATTTAGCGGAGCCACTTGGTGTGTCTGTACCACTTCCCATTGTGCGTCCTTCATTGACTGGCTTTTCATGCCGCCAGAGATTTCCCTGCACTTTTGCTATTCTGAATAATGAGTTAGTGGCATGTGAGAAGCAAGCAATATCTTGTTAAAGAACAATGTATATCTGATGTAAAAAACTTAATGCAACATGCTTCATTTAAACTATTGGCATTTATGTAATGTTGTATGACTTCTGATTCAAAGCCATCGTCTGTCTCACTTAGAATGCAGGCAGAGCTTACTGATATTCACACTGAAAAAATCTCATAAATTAAGGCTGCAGTTTCATATTATAGCTGAGTCAAGTGAACAGGTTGCTGATACCGAAAAGGTGTGTATGTGTGGGAGGGGTGGGTGTTCTCACTCCCTTTTCCTAATACAACAGTTTATTTGAAATTTTGCCAGGTTAATTCTGTTCCATTTCAGTGGTTTTAACATGTTACCTGAAGATCATGAAAGCCAATGCAAGATGAGCAGATGTGGCTAGGAAGGGATGGGCTGAAGGATCTTAGGCTTTTGTTTTGAACAAAATAGCAATTTAGTAGAAGCTTGTCATGGTTTAACCCCAGCCAGTAACTAAGCACCATGCAGCCGCTCGCTCACTCCTTCCCAATGGGATGGGGGAGAGATTCGGAAGGGTAAAAGTGAGAAAACTCGTGGGTTGAGATAAAGACAGTTTAATAGGTAGAGCAAAAGCTGCGTGCACAAGCAAAGCAAAACAAAGGAATTCATTCACTGCTTCCCATCGGCAGACAGGTGTTCAGCCATCTCCAGGAAAGCAGGGCTCCATCATGTGTAACGGTGACTTGGGAAGACAAACACCATCACTCCGAACGTCCCCCCCTCTTCTCCGCCCATCCTTATATTCTGAGCATGACGTCATATGTTATGGAATACCCCATTGGCCAACTGGGCCAGCCATCCTGGCCACGGTCCCTCCCAGCCCCCCGCGCACCCGGCAGGGCATGGGGAGATAAAAAGTCCTTGACTAGTGTAAACATTACTTAGGAGCAACTAAAACATCAGTGTTTTATCAGCATTATTCTCATACTACATCCAAAACACAGCCCTAGACCAGTTAATAGGAAGAAAATCAACTCCATCCCAGCTGAAACCAGGGCAGTATCCACCCCTTATTCCATACCATTTATGTGATGCTCAGTTCCCACACTATCGAATACATTCTCATTACCCACTACTCCGCTTCCCATCCTTTGATACAATACACAGATATCATTCTTTTAGTCTACAGACCACTCCTGTAAAATGTCTATAAATGTCCTCAAAATGTCCACTGCATTCATTTAGTCCATGACTTTGGGCTCCATCTGTTATGGTGGTCACTCACGGCCGGAGAGGTAGTGTGTCGCGTGGAGTTATGGGGCACCAAAGCCAGCTCAGGTTGGGTCACTGCTGCACTTGCCCTGCTTCTTGTAAGGCCTGTCCTCCATTGGTTCAGGTGGTTCCTGCTATAGTA
>NW_009199627.1:0-475 GCF_000690835.1 Fulmarus glacialis | reverse complement strand
CCTATTAAACTGTCTGTATCTCAACCCATGAGTTTTCTCACTTTTACCCTTCTGATTCTCTCCCTCATCCCACTGGGAGGGAGTGAGGGAGCGGCTGCATGGTGCTTAGTTACTGGCTGGGGTTAAACCATGACAGAGCTCTAATGTGGAATTGCAGCTCTTTGAAAGGTATTGCATACTAACCACTGTAATTTCGAAATTATTTTGGAAGGACTGTTGGATATGTAAGGGAACAGTCTTGCAGAGAGTATACCTTGAGTTTATGGATGTTGCCAAATAACGAGTTAAATGTTTTCTCTCCTGGGGAGAAGAAATCATCTAACTGGAAACAGCTGAAGTTAAGTCAGGGTGGAACTAAGTATGTGGTGAAGTATCTTACATAGTTCAATGAGACTCTCTTTTAAATACATTTGTAGTCCCCCAACTCCAGCTGTACATACGTCTTCATGTACATAGAATCATAGAATCATTAAGG
>NW_009199626.1:64999-95858 GCF_000690835.1 Fulmarus glacialis | reverse complement strand
TACTTTATTATTAAATAAAATAATTTAATTTTATTTAATACTGATTCGTTTTAGAAGAAAGGCAAATATGGAACATTTTTTTCCAAAAATCAAGTTTTTCTTTCAGGAGGGAAGCACAACTGTCTGATGTTTGGAAGAGACAAATGAGCCAAGGGAGAACTCTCCTCCAGCTCCAGCCCTCCGACGGACTCACTGTAATGCCTTTACAGCACATTTGACTTGCCCTGACAACCGACCTGCATTAGAAAAGTGCTTAGAGATCTTCAGATGAAGAAATGTTCATAACTAAAAAGCATTTACTGTAATGAAGCCCTCAAAAGAGGCTCTGCATGCTGCAGCTGATCTTTAGTGTAAGTGTAATTGCACCGAATGTTGTGGAGTATATTTTCATTCCTCTTCTGCATACATTCAATATCATTTTCTGAGTAAAACAAACATCTGTGCACAGTTGTGGAGGTGGGATTTTACACTAGTAATAGCGGATGACCTTCAGTTTTTGTTTTTGCCTAGCAGTTTTACAAAATATAAGCCAAGTTACAACCCAGCCTCACACTTTGACCTTTTAAAATTTACTTTTAAAAATAGAGGTTATTTTTTATGCTGCAAATTATGCCTTTATAATCCCATAAGTCAGATATCACAGTCCCACTTCAATTATGCTAAACTCTTATGTTAATTTTAAATCATGTAACTTAATTCCTGGCAAAGCAGGCTGGTGATTTTCAAAATGTGGTTAATGAGGCAAAGTATAATCTAGATTCTGCTACTGAGATCATCTGAATCCCTTAGGTCGCTGAAGATGACTATGGAGAGGCTCTTCTTTACAAAAGTCTGGGTTAGATTTTCAAAAAATGAATTTTTAAGTGCAGTTAGGGGCTATGAAATTTGAAGTTGAGCGTACAAAGAAGTTAAATTACTTTCAATAGACCCATAGAACAACAGTGCCGCTAAACCAATTACGCTTCTGTGCACATACATGCTTTAAAGGCCTTAAGTAGTGTCCTCCCCTTTTAAATCACAAATGCAAACCGTACCAGATTTTCAAGATGACAATCCAGGGACCTGATGTCTATGTCCACAGATGCATGCAAATCAATGCCATTTTCCCTCTCATTTGCAGAAGCCAAACATTTGCTAATAACTTCTTTCACCCTCCCTCGACTCAAACAATAGCTTTATCTAAGACCAGTTAGTAGATGAAATCTCATGAGACTGTACAGCTTTTTCAATACAATTACATGCCTCCGCCCCCGAATCTCTGTCATTCCCTGATCAGATAGGCTGAAAGTTTGTCACTAAACCAAGCTCAAGGTGAAGCTTAAGTTCTTCAGAGACTTTGTCATTTACTACTATTTATTTCTCTGAATTAAAGAATTCATACAAAACTCATATATAAATTGGCCTCCATTCTTTATTAGCATGTTAAACTTTTTTCCCTCATGTTTTTTGGAAAATATTGGTACATGAGCCCTTTTTTTTGTCTGTAAATTAACAATTAATTAACACACATCCACAATAGACAAGACAAAGCAAATATATAGACATCCAAAGGTTGGTGTACATTCATTTTTTATTTAACATCTTCAATGGCCTCCCTACAAGGCAAGAGAGATTCATTCAGGATTTGAGATGGGAATCAATACTTACAAGAGCAGAGGATCTAGAGAGCTCCGCTGCATCCGTGGAAAAGATGCTTTTTACACCAAGGTCAAATCCAAGTGAAATCTAAGGCAGTTTTCACATGAGTTAGGAGGTTGGATGACACAATATCAAAACTTTGGCAGGAGCTGCTCTTTAATGTCCTAATGCATAGTCCCACTTGAGAGCAACAGTCATGAAAGTGCATGGCCAAATAAAAAAAAAAAATCGTGCTGGGTAAAGACACATGGGAACTCGGTAACAGCCATTAACCGGCATGGTGCGTAACACTGGAGTGACAGTGTACTGGTGTCCAGCATGACAGCAGCTGCAAGGAACCAGCTCTCCAGCATGGTGCCCCGGGGACCGAGCCCTCGGCCGAGGGGCGGCTGCGCTCCCCATGGTGCCCCGGGCAGAGCGGTGCAGCTCCGGCGCTCCCTGCTCTGGGATGGAGCCTGAAGGAAAATCAGGAGGGATTTCTGGCAGGGAAGGTGGGGTTCAGACACCATCTTGAGTCTAAAGGGGGAGATTTAAGGACACGTTGTTCACCTAAGGAAAGGCATGCATCGGGGCGGTTCAACGGTTGGATCTCCCATCCCAAACACTTCTGGTGTTAACACCTATGGGTCTGTCCAGGCACAGCAACCGCTCACAAAAGTAACAGTGTCTGCGTTTACCTGTCCAAGGCATCCCTGCACCTTCTTGTCGGTGCTGAACACCTGCACCTCTCCACACCTCATGGTGATGATGGCTTGTGGGCTTTTTCCTTCTCCTCCTCTTTGCTCCACGGCCCCAGGGAACAGGCTGGCTTTGGCTACGGGTGCTGCTAGTCACATACAGCACCACCTCCGACTTGGGCTGCCCAGTACGCTTTTACCTTTCCCCCTCAGAGCGGCGCGTCCTGCCGCAAGGAGAAATGTGCAGAACCTGCTTGGTTACACACTGGCGCCGCGGAGGCTGGAGGTGGCTTTTTTCCTCTTCTGAGGAGAAAACTGAGGGAGAAATGAGCAGCGAGGGTACGTAGGAAATGGTCTCTCCTTTCAGCAGGGACCCACAATTACTCCTGTGGAAGGGCTGAAGCCGTGCATTTGCCTGAGATGAGGGAAAGGACAGCAATAGTGCTAGTTGTGAGCAGTGGCTGGGAACAGAGGAAAAGGATATTTTACTTGCATCAGTTTCCCGCCAGGCTGTTTCCTTATTCTACAACTTGCTACATCAAGACGCTGGAGCAAGATGCCCCAAACCACTCCAGGAAGCAAATAATAGGTGTCACCTTTATTTTGGAAGGGCATAGGGATTTCTCCCTATCCATTTTGCAGAGATTTCTCCTCCTCCTGGGACACCCTGACCACCCATCCTACAACGCCATGTGCAACTGCAGGTTGCAGGAACGACCGCATGCATTGGTCAGACAGCACTTGAGGGAGGAGAGGGAAGAGGAGGAGAGAAGGTACCTCTTCCTTTTATAACCAGGACTGTGGGACTGTGGACACAACTGCCTCTAGGGTGAATCAGCAGTACCCATTCCACCACATAATGCTGCAGCATGCACCCCACCTGGCTGCTGACAAGGCAGGAAGGACAGCAAAACACGGGTGACATCAGGAAGCTCTGGGGACAAAACCAGGCCATGGGTTTCGGAGGCAAAGGGCGTACACACCTTCTGTGTAACGAATTGCTGGGAGCTGGGCTGATGATCGGGCACCGGCAGACCAAAAGCGGTCACAGCAGTTGCAATGAAGTTGCTTCTCAGTACAGACCTTATAATGTCCCATAGCTACCACCCTCAGACTTTGCCTTATCACCAAAGATGAAGACTATCTTGAATATTGGGACCACAGTATGCATCACGTAGTTGACTCCACTGTAAATTAAAATGTTAATTTTAATGTATGTGGCAGTTCTCTGAAAGGAGGGTGATGTTTGTCAACTCTAGTGCATCAATCAAAATGGGGTCGTGGACTGGGACTTCAGATCACAGGCTTACCCACATTTACTCTGCTCAACAGTTGAGCTGCTGTGTTATTTGTAGTTCTATGCATTTGTATTCAAGAGCATCCTTCAATAAAAAACAATCAGGTCTAAAACCAGCTACAATGGTAATCAAACAACCAAGCCTTGCAACTGAGAACACTGCAAACGTTTTAGAAAATTAGCCAATGCTTCTTTATTAATAAGTGACAGAAAGTAAAAAATACATTCAAAAATAGTTTCAAAACCAATTTCTAAAGCAGACACACCAAAAAAGAATCATGCTACTCTGAATGCTTTTTTCTTAAACCATTAAAAGAACATTAGGTAAGCTAATGCAACAGCTGGCTGCGCTACTGCTTCCACAGTATAATCCATAATGGTAAAAGCAGCTTTTTCAGGCATTTTAGTGCAATTTATGCTCTTTCAGGTCTTTTTTTGTGCATTCTCCTATAATTTAATGTCAATTGATGCCACTCTAGCTTATAAAATCCCTACTAAGTCAAGACAACTCCACTTAGCAGTAACTTTGTTTCCTTTCAGGGCTAATATCAAAGTAGTTGTTTTGAATCCCAAAATGATAAATATCTAATAGAAGCCTGAAGCTATTCTGGTGCTATACAGTTGGTGATGTATAATTGAACATTAAGTAATCCAAGTAATAGAAGTCGTAGGTCAGCTGTCTCTCCTCCTTAGATAATTCCTTTAAGTATTGCCTCACTACTTCTGCACTTGTTCTCTCATCAGAGGAATGTCTGTCTTTGAATTTAGGAAACTTCAGCTCAGCTGGAGCACCTACCAGCTGCAAAAAGTAATTGGCATCTTCTTCCAGGGTTTCAAACTTTCCTATAAAATCATAGTTGATGAGGCAGGGGTAGCAGAGCTTACTGACTTGCTCCCAATGAATGTCCATGCCTACTGGGCGATGGGAATCTAACAAATATTGGATAAATTCCTTGAACTTAACTCCTGATCCTGTTTTCAATGCCTCTTCATTTGCGTTATGTCTATACTTCTTAATTATTGCCCTCCCAAATACTGGATGGTAGTAGCTGTTTGGATGTTCAAACTTATCCCTGAAGGCAGATACCAGTCTTTCCATAGGATCACGTACGAATATAGTCTTGGTGTACGTGTTCAAGCGTGTGTATATCCCTTTTAGGTCATAACTGTCCAGTTTCCTTAGATGCTTTCCATAGTGCACATCATCATGGGAAATGTTGTGTACTGAAGCGGCGAGTCCATTGAGCACCATGAGGACCCTTTTCCAGTTGGAGCAGCCTGCTTTCGGTACTTCGCAGTACAGGACCTTGTGCCTGTCCTCCACGTAAATTCTTGACACCAGGTGTACGAGGTGGGTTCGCAGCTTCTTTCTGCTGTTGTATTTCTTACAGAAGTCATGCAGGAAGGACCTGCGCTTTTCCTGGGCGCTATCCACATCCTTCCACTTGCCACCCTTGACTAACGTCTTGTTTAAAGGATGCAGTGCAGGAGGTAAATACACCCCTCTGAACCGGCTGAGAGGTGACTCACTCATCTTCTGCTGGTCAGACAGTTGGCTCACCAAGGAGGCAGCCACCACACCGAAAGGGTCAGCCCTGCCTCGCCAGTGCCTGCCGCCCGAGTCGGCCATCTCGTGCTTACCGAGGCCAAGAGGAGCGCTCCTGCTCCACGCTGCTCTCCTCGGTGTCCCCGGAGGTGGGAGTGTGAAATCCTGCAAACATGGAAAGGAGCACAGCTTACAACGCGGCGACAGCCCAGCCCAGCCCATTCACATTGCAGCAGCAGCAAGGATGGCGGTGCGCGCTCGCGACCAAGCCACGTTTAAAGACAAAGTCTTTTTTGAACCACTTGATCGATACATCTAATTTAGCAACAAGCTGGGCTAATTACTGAAATACATGCTTCTGAAGCTTACCTGTTAACGCACAGTAGGTCTTCCTACAAAAATAAATAGCTTAAGCCACACCTTTTAAGAAATCAGAAGAGGTTCACACAGGGAGGCTGATAGTCCTGGTAGGGGTGGCCAGGTGCTTTTCTCTACAGAACACATTTTCCCTCGCAACAGCACCGGTTGAGTTGCACAGCCGCTGACAGCTCGCCGGAGCGCACTGGCACAGTCACGCTAACAGCTGCTGGGTCTGCTTCCACCGCTGTGACTTAGAGCAGGCCTTGTCCCCCAGTGGCGGTAGGGGACGAACCTAGGGCTCCTAAACAGCTGACATCAGTGGGTTTGAGCGGGATGTAGTGACAGACAAAATCCTGCCTCCAAAAAGGTCCTATTCCTGTCCCCCTACAGATAGATCATGGAAGTGGGATGCACTGGACTGCATGCACATACAGGGGTTTGCAACACAGATGCCTGCACCTGAGCTAGCTGCTTTCACAGCTGATAAGGCAAAATAGATGCCTTTAGAGCCTATTCCATCTGACTTATTTAAACATCAACATTAATGACATCAACTAACTAAACATCAACTAGTGACCCTGCAAAGAATGTGAAAAGATGAGACTTTCCTCCCAAACATCTCTTTTGATGTCCCCAGCCACCGTGCAATCCACAAGCTGCAGAAACGGCAAAGCTCGGATCTGTGTTTTGCCGTCAAATTCTTCAGGGTCTTGTATCACGCAAGTTGACTGAAGAGTTTGTTGCAGTTTGGGTATTTCTGTGCTCTCATTCCCGAGTGGATTCTCATGTGTCTACTAAGGCTTGTAGAGTTTTTCTCCTATCAGGAGGCAAGCCTGCTGCATTGGGACGTCTATACAGCTGCCTATTTCATTACACTTCTGGAGCGGGGGGATGCTGGTCAACAGGTTTTTAAACATCCTGTTGCAAATACCAGATAGCCACACGGTTAGATGGACACACATGCACAGACTGCCTGACTGCTTTCATAAGTCTAACTTTTTTGGAAACCTACATAAAAAGACTGCCATAAACTGATTAAACATTTACTGCAAAGTTGATTTGTGGACTGGCAGACCATAAGAGTGGATTTGGGGGGATGGGAAAGTTCATAGGCCGACTCAAATAAGGCTGTTAAAAATTCAGAGGAATAATGTAAGAAATGGTAATGCATGGAACACAATTTGAATTCCAGTTTGAAATAAAGCCTATGGAAAAACAAGCAGTTCCAAGAAAAGTTAGCCTATCTTGCAGCGTAATAATTTCCAATGACAAAAACAAAACCGGGGGATCAGTCTATTCTGTATTGCTGCAAACCACTGACGATCAGGTCTTTGCTTTCACTGAACTGAGTAACATGATTTTTGTACTAGTGAAAGCAAATAAAAGAACAGAGCCATGCAAACTTGTACATCTGTGAAAAAGTTGGTGTTTTTAGAGATGCAAAAGAACACTTGAATTCTTTCAGTTTGACGTGGTCAGTTTTTCTAATATAATTTGGTTTTTTAATTCTGTTGTCTAGTATTTCATTCTTTAAAACAAACAAAACACATGCGCCTAGAGATTTATCCCTTCTGCCCTAGGACGGAAAGAACTCAGGAGCATAGTTAGTATGTAATAACAGAAGGCAGTACTAGTAGTAAAACAGGGGATGACTATGAGCCTAATGGGAATTTCAGCAGCACAGTGAATGGCGACTTACAAGTGCTACTGCAGAACCACAGACTTACAAATAAATTAAACGCTTAGACCTTAAAAGGAAAACCTGGAACTTAAAAAGGTGAAAATGAAAAATATGAGATACGGAGAAATCAACCACACAATACCAGGCTCAACAGAAGTAGGAATAAAGTTACACTACAATGCTAAAGTAACCAAAGATTGTAAACTCATTGATGCGGCTCTGGGGCATTTTATAATTTAGAAGTCAGTCTCCAGTGATATATGACTGTACTGGTGTTCCCCAACGCAGAGAAAATTCAAGAGAGGGCAGCAGTATCTCATGACTTCCTATGGTATGTAATCTGAATTTAGCAGTCTATTTCAGGAGATCTTTCAGTGCAAAGACACTGAAACCATCTGAATTTCAAACTAAAGCCACTAAAATGAGCCCCGCATCAGAGGAAAGTTCCGTCTTCTGAATTCAGCCTGCCATCCAGAACTAGTGGAAGATGCCTTGGTTCCACCAGGCCAGGAGGGAAAAGGACAGACTGAAAGTTGTGTAGTCTTGATTTTGTTCCATTTCAAACAGTCCGCCTGGGATCCAGGACCAACCTCCGGGGATAACCCAAGGAGATGCCAGAAGAGGATTGCATTTCAGTCTCAGAAACTGTGAATACAGCTGTAGGAACCACTACTGAAGGATTTTTCATGGGATTAAAGACTTCAGAGAAGGATGGGCAGAACTATTCAGAGAAATCTCAAGTAACACCCTAAAGGAACAACATACGCACAGTGGGAGCCACTTGAAAGGGGCTCCCTCCAAGCGAGATGAGGCAAAAGAAGAAAGAATCTGTCAGTAAAAAAAAGCCCCAAACAGAAGGAAAAAAAAAAAAAGACCTAGGGGAAAAACAATGACACGGGAAGTTCTGAGGACAAAAAAATTATCTAAATATGTAAAATACTATTAGTTGCTTCCCCTCTCCACTTCCCTTTCTCATTGAGATACATATCCCATAGTGAATACAACAGTATTGGCTAATAAATGTTATTATAACCTCCACAAGGGATAGTGTGCTTGCAGTAAACGCTGGCTGTAACTTCCTCTATCTAAGCATGGGAATGGATAGTGATAATTTTCAAAGGCATAAATGGCTGTTACATTGCCATGGAAGTTTTCCAACTCAAAAAAAAAAAAAAAAAAGAGATCAAACCTTCCTATACACGTGCCTGAGTAACTAGGTTAGTAGCTAATAAGGGTGAGATGAATGAAGGGATGAATCAAGCTGTACTTTTGACGAGAAATGTTTAACTAGAAAGTTTTCTTGGGAAACAAACAGAAATTGTTGAATAGATAGTACCATATTTCTTAAGCAAAACTACCTGGCATATTTAGTTGCTACCACTCTTATGGGCGTGAGAGAGTTGAAAGCCACACACCCTGAAAGGATTTTAATGTTTTATGATACTAGACTTACACAAAGTGAGGTGCTTTCTTTGGCTTCCTCTTGGTGCCAGTGACTTTTCAATACCCATTTTATGACACTTTAAAGATCTGAACATCTCCATGTTATGTTGATTTTTTTTCACAGCGGGAACAGGAAAAGAACAAACTTGCAAAAGCAATAAACATTTTTTAAAAAAACCTTGTCCATTATATCTACGTTCCTAACAGTCCACCCCACAAGCTGCTGAGCACCATTATTTTGGAAAACGCCTGAACATACACCAACAACAGGCAGCACGCAGGTAATCCCGTATCAGTCACTAACTCTGGATTCAGATCTTCCCATGCAAACAATCCTTACCAAACTCTTCGAGCCAAATGTCCAAGTACAGGGATGGCCATTCATGGCTTTCCAAAGAGCTGCTAAGTTTGGGAACCAGCTGCCTGGCATGGGAGATGAACTCCATGGTCACCTTGGATAGACGCAAGGCTGTTCTTGAGACATGCTGACAACCTATGCAGCAGGCTGTGTACATTTCATCTGGGAATTAAAATCCAGTGAAGTGTTGCACCCTTGCCAGTAATTACACAGAGTGCCTTGTTCTCCGTTTGCATTAACACATTTGAAAGGAAGTTAAGAAATGGCCATGAGTCCAATATAGAAGAGTATGCACATCGCCTCTGTCTCCCTTTAGCTAGGCAGGAACTGAAGACAGATTTTAAAATCAGTTTAAATACAAGGAAAAAAGGAATTTAACAGAGTGTTAGTGTGGTGTTTGGCTACTGGCAGGCAACTCAGTGAAGCTGCTGAAATAAAAGGCATTTTTGAGTCATTAATGGATTCATGGATTTTTTTTGACATTTTTATTGCTGGAGATTCCTGCTCCTCCCCATCCAGAAAGGGATTTCTCCTCACTGTAAAAATAAGTAGCCAATACCTTCTTTTACACACATTGAAGCTGTTCTTTCCTTTAATACCTTCACAAGCCACTGGGGTAGAAGAGATTGACTACTGCCAACAATGGTTAAGACTCATCCAATTACGCTTTGTGGTGGTTTTACAATGCACGGGTGGGATCTCATCTAGACAGTTTGCAATTAGAGCAACCTGCCATGCAAAAAGATAATGATGTACTAGAAAAGATGATATTCCAGGGCTGATTTACCAAGATTTAATGGCTTGCAGTGCAGACAGTGCTGTTTCCTAAATGCTTTAGTACTGGATCTTCATTTTTACTAACAAGAATAATAAAATTAAGTGATCCCAACAGAAAACATAGGACAAAGAATAGTGGAGAAAAGAAATATCCTGTTTTATTGTGCTTTTCTGTGCTGCCAGATAATTCATGATAAGTATTAGTAATGTATGGTTTGGTTCTCAACATCTAGCTAATATGTCTTCTGTCCTACAACACACTTCCTGAAATAGCTCTCTAAGATGCTTCTTAGGAGCAACTGCATAAATCACCTGGGAGCCTACCGTGCTCTGCTTTTTACTGTGGCTTCCACTTGACTGTTGCAGGTTTGAGTGCCCTGAGGACCCTTCAGCACTATTATACTAAATAGCTAATATGGGTGCTCTGCAACACATGGATATTCAAAGATGATGAAAACTTTATTCCTTAAGACAAGAACAGGTTGAAATATTTTTTTGCAGGTGAAACTTACGAAGAACAATTATTTAGAAGGACAGAGCATTTGTGTTTTCTGATCAACTCAGGCAGGAGTTCTGCAGTACATACTCGCAGAAACTTACCCACGGGAAGAAGCAAAGGCCCCCCAATGAAGAAATGACAGGAGTTTGAAATGCATGCTTGGAGTATATTCTATCTTCGCTTAAATCCCAGTCCTTTGGTACTAGACGTGTTCGGCAGTGCCAAAGTTCAGCATGAACTGAAAGCATTAGATACTTTATTTCACTGTATAAATGTATTTCTTTACATTGCTTCTTATGTGAGGATTGTATTATAATGACCATATAATTTCAAGACCTTACTTGTTTACCTAGGATCTTTCTGTAGAAAACAGAGAAAGGCTATTCTGAGACAAGGTTCATTTTCTGAATCACTCTCTGATTCTATATTGATCATGGAGCTCAGTCTCTTAATTTAGGTATTTAGATGAAGGCAGCTTGAATACTGGAGGACTATAAAACAAACATCCTCTTACTTCGATTGTAGGTACGTGTCAGTCTTTGAAAAGGTAATATATAGTTTCAGCCTGAACCTCATTTGCTTAAAAATATCAAGTTTTTCACATAATAAGGCACATTTAGAAGGATTTTTTTCAGCAGAGGTCCATGATTGTGGCAGATAGCTCAGAATTGATATCTAGTTGAAATATGAGGAAAAGTTTGCATGACTCCTATCTTCAGCAAGCCAGTGAAGCCTGGAGCTATTACTACCTCACTTTAGCTGTAAAAACTTGTAGAACTATACTTACACAAGTATGTGCAAGTTTTCTTAAGCCTGCCAAAACGAGGGATTATCCCTAACTTTTTTGTGCTAGAAGACTATTTGCAAAGCATAATTCAGAACGGCCAGACTCCTCTACTACTATGCTACTTGAGCTAACATGTAAATATGCTCACAACTTTCTCATATCATACACTGTGTAGTGTAATGTTGGTGAGCTAAACAAACCCCTACAGGAGCTCCCAAAGGAGAGACTACCCAGGCTGGCCATAAGTGACAGGAAATATTTGCTGATGAGGTGATTCACCTTCTGTGCAGTATAGATAAACCTCTTGATTCATCACTTGTGCTTAAAACAGCTACTCCAGAGATAAGCACCACTAACCCCTCACCTCCCAGTGGAGTAATGAATTTTTGGCTTATCTAATTTATTCAGGGCAAATCACCACGCTACATTCCTCACAAGCCAGAGCTGACATATGTATTCCTTGTGAACACTGCCGAGTTTAGCGGAGGTACTTCTGTCAGAGAGATCTTGTGGCTCATACACAATTCCATTATGGAAGAGGAAGAATGAAAGAACTGTGCTTTGAATTTTCATAGTTCTTTCTGCCCCTAAAGTTCTCAAAAAACCACAAAATAGCAGCAAGTTTATCTTTCCTCTGGATTAAGATCTAGGAATATTTTGTATGTGGAGCCATCAATCCTGACAGGCAAAACCTTACTATAACAGACACCACATTTTCTTATGAGATATATATCCCTAAAACACATGTACTTGTACCAAGCACCTCTAAGATTACTAAACGAGTTGGGGGGAAAAAAAAAAGAAAAAAGAAACAAGTATACAAGATGCTCAGAGCTTCCTGCAGAGACTAAAAGGCAAACTTCATAGTTTGTAGCTGAAATACAATTAGGTTCAAGGGAGGTACTTGTGAATACCCAGCCAGACACAAATGAGAATAACTGATCATAGTAAGGAAAAAATAATACTGCAGGTAAATATTAATTAACAGATACCAGTCATTTTAAATACTGCTTTTCAAAACACAGCTTTGTGAATCAGTGACTATTGCCCCTTGAATCTGTTAGCAGAAAGTTTGGCATCTCACTGCAGGGTGACCTGAAGTTATGGCAAGGGCACAGACAAAGTGAGTGAAGAAGGAAAGTTTTTTTTTTTTTTTTTTTTAATACGGTGTGGCCAAGTGTCAGTGAATGAGCTGGTGTGGAAAAATCTGAAAGGAGAGCACCAATCCAGAGGTGGTTTTGGAGGAGAACAACCCAGGCCCACTGGGTTGGCAATGGGGAAAGTGGAGAGGCCCAATGGGGCCCAATGGACATTAACAGGGTTATAGTAGTAGTCCCAACCCCATTTAATAAGGGGACAGGAGGAACCCATTTGTCTTTGCCTGAGACCCTCAGAGATACATGAGTCCTGGCTTTGCACAGGGCACCCCTCCTCTCCCTGCCTTCATCTACAGAAAGCACGAAGTCACCCATGCTAATGAGGCAAGGCAGTCTGCACGAGCCACTTCCACAAGCTGATTCATATGGTCAGCAACTTGGATGAAGGAAATTAATCTCTAATTTTACTTGCCAATTCTTGTTCAAATCTGGAATTAACTCCCTCCTGTTTCCGCCCTCACAGTCAAAACATTTGGTTTCTCCAAAACATGCTCAGAATGGGAAGCGTAAGACAGATCAAGGCACAGTTAATAGAAAAAGTAGCAATAAAGATGCTATTATTATCAGAAACTAAGAAACATGTAAATTTACGTGACAGATTAAACATTCACCAAAAGATTCACAACTGCAATCAATTATTGAAAATAAAACCAAGCACCCCACCCCCTTATTACTAATAAAGAAATCATTGTCAAGGTTGATCAATAGTAATGATAAATTGGCTTCTGGATAGTGCAATGCTGGTACTACTTCTCTAGCTTTCTGACAACAGTTTCATGGGGCTGGTTCTTTGCAGTATAACTTACAGACTTGTAAATAAGCACAGGGCCATTGCAGCCCAGACAGCTTGTGTTTGGACAGAGCCTGCATCCAGTTTGCATGGAGTGCTTGTCTCTAGATGTGTAGCTAAGATGCACTGTTAATAAAAGGCAAGGCAACTTTCAGATCATGGACCACTTAACACTTGGCCATATTTAGCCCAACCTCCTTCCTATGCAGTCACACTCGTTTTGGGTACAGGTAAAGCAGTATGTTCAAACGGCATTTAATTCTGAGCTCAGTCCTCCTCCTCTGTGTATACTCTCTTAATAAAACCTAAGTCAGCCACTGCAGTCAGTGGCCAGAAATCATCAGCACTCACTCTTATTTCTCTACAGAACAATGTTATAGCAAAGCAGCTTAAACAACCTGAAATTCAAACTAAGCACACAATACTCATTTTATGAAGAATAATATTAGAAAAAGACTCCACTGACTGGTAGGTTTACTATACGTATACAGGGAGTTTAAATCTGAAGATGACACTTTCAGGTAATCTCTGTACATTACATATTGGTCTCTTATTTGAGTTCATTAAATAACGTTAACGTACCTACTTTTTCATAACTTAAAGCACAGAAGCAAGTCAAATAACCTAAACTGTTCCCTCTGTTGACAAATGCAATTCTCAAAATCGTTACTTCCAAGTACATGGTAATTCATATGCACAGTCATTTTATGAAGAAGAAAATAAATAATGCCTCTTGCATGTTCACAACTCAAGGCAGGCAGGCATTTTTGAGCACATTTCATATTTTAAACAACATCTATTTTCCTCTCTAAAGACAAGGGCTGATGCCTGAGGCTAGACGCCAACATCTTTTTATCCAGAGGTATTAGGGACCATGTCTTGGCAGTTGCTGATCAACACCCACCCTGTACAGGGAAGACTCAGTCCCCATTGCCCCGTCTACATGAGTAGACATATTTCCTGGGAGGGTGATCTAACTGCTGGGCATTAACCCTGGAGGTTAACTAACCCTGCATGCTGGGACTGAAACCCTGGCCCCACTCTTCCAGGGAGTGCTGTAACACCAGACATCGGATGACCCTCTCTCTCTCTCTCTCGTTCACTTTTATATACAGGAGGGGTATAACATGGTGTCAGCAGTGGGCAACGCGGTGGCTCACCACCTGCATTCGTGCTCGCCAGCCAGCCCTCTGCCCTCTCCTGAACTGGATAAGGAGCTGGGATACCAATGACTGCCTTTTTCCCAGTGAGGATAAAATTTCCCCTCTGAACAGCCACCACCCTTCACATCGCTGAGCTCTTCTGTTATAACTGTGTCAAAGTTGGCTGAAATTGTCCCCGGCTTCAAACTGTACTGCAGGAGGACTGAGAGGGAGATGGCCTGGCAGCCTGACTGGACAGGTCTCCCTAGGGCACCCAGCGCATTTACAACCAGCGAAATGTAAAAATGAAGATGATAAACAACTGTACTCCTTCCCCACAAAACCCACCATCCCCTTTGAGAAGAGAGGCCTGTAATGTAATGCTATGCTTCTGCATACATGGCAGTATTTCTCACATTAGTGGCTGTGGTAAGATCCACAGGGATTTTTTGCTGGTAAACAGAATCTATTCCTATCTTGTCTGCAGGTAAACACGCTTGTCTTTCAGCATAAACGAGACATCTTGCTCTTTAGAAACAGTAAGAAAAGTTTCAAATGAAACTAGGTTCAGCTGAAGAATATTAATGTATATTCAGGCATGAAGAATTCAATTTCCCCCAAATTGGTTTGAAAGAGACAGTAAGATCTCTAGAGGTCTCACTCAATCACAATTAACATTTAATTCAAATTAGATGACTTTATTGGTAAATAAAAAATAAACAGAAATGTATAATGCACTCTAGGTTGGCAAATATCTCAAATCTGTGTTTGCCCATATTCATACACAAATGAAACAAATTCATGTGTTCAATTTTACAAAAAAATATTAATACTTGAGAATTGATTGCATTCATAAACTACCGTTGGACAAAATAGGCTGTGAATTTACAGAGGGGATTATGCACTGCACACTCCCTCATCACACTGACTGAAAGGTAGCATACCCTATTCTCACTGAAGGTGGCTAACTCATGTTTATCACAGGTAAAAGAAAATACTCTAGTTTATTCTGTAGCAGTTTTGGTATAGCTATCCACTCGGTATACATTAATCTACAAGCAGTGCCACAGATGATCAGTGTGCCATCCAAACACTAACTAGTTCAAGCACCATCCCTCCTCGAAGCAGAGGAATAATGAGAAAGAACGGTGCTGTGGTTAAGGATAGGCACACTGGCCAGGACCAGAGTGTTTGGTTTTGTAACTTTGAGCAAGTGCCTTGACCTTCACACTTCATTTTTCCATGTCTGCAAAACAAGGAAAGATAATAATTGCCTACCCCATGTGAATACTGTGATTCCTAATTTCTCATTAACACTGGTAGAAAACCCTTGCCATTTTACAAAGCGAGAAGGGACACTCAGATATCTGAGAATCAGGATTGCAACCCAACTTCCCAGCCCGTATTGCCTTTCATTGCTCAAACCTCACACCATTTCTTTCAATACTTCTGTGGAACATCCAGTCTTCTTAGTCTGTTGCATACTTTAATGCTTGGTTTTTTCACAAAAAAAATCATTCTTCATAAAACTGAAGATATCTTTACCTTCACACACTGTATGTACGTTCCTGTCTATACAGCCTGAGAAATGATTTCCTCCAAAAGGATACCGAAAAGGTTCTCAAATAAAAGTGTCTGCTGTTCTTATTTGAATAATACTTCCTCCTGCATTTTCTGAGATTCACCATCTCAGTACTATATATTATTTAATCAGTGAAGGACTGTTATGTTATTTGAACTTGAAGGGGGCAGAGGATAGTATCAGGAGCAGCCCTAATCAGCCTGGAAGAAAGAAAATGTTACGTGTAGGGCAAACCTGAACAATTTTTCCTATCCGATTTTCCTATCTGATCAGATATCACATAATGAATGGAAAATTAATTTTTAAAAAATGCAACTTCTGCTTACTGGTAAACAAAATGTGCAGGGGGAGCAGGAGGGATCTCATAGTCAACCAGATAGGGCTCAGAAGTGCCCACCTCAAGCATATGCGTGTAAACAAGTGAGTAGCTAGAGAACAGCATGATGGGGGAAGCTCTTACATCTTCTGTGGGAAACCAGCATGGCTGGGTGCCTCCCCACAGTGCCTGTGCACTATCGCACGCTGGATGGGGAGCAAACAGGAGGAATTAGAGATCTGTGTGCAGTTTCACTGGGATCAGAGAGACGTGGTGGGACAGCTCATAGGACTGGAGAGCTGCCATGGATGGATACAGGCTCTTCAGGAAGGGCAGGCTGGGACAGCAAGGCGGGGAGTCACCCTTTCAGTCAGAGAGCAGTGGGGACACATGGAGCTCTGCTTTTGGACAGAGGAGAGTCAGTGGAGGAGAGCTTGTGGGTCATGACTAGAGGGCAGACCAACATGACTAACACTGTGGTGGGTGTCTGTGGCAGAGCCCCTGATCAGGAAGAAGTGGTAGATGAGGTCTTCTGCAGACAACTGGAAGAAGCCTCACGTTCACAGACTCTGGTCTTCACAGGGGAATTTAACCACCCCCATATCTGCTGGAGGAGCAGCAGAGCAGGGCACAAGCAATCCAGGTTTGGGGAGTGCATTGATGACAAATTCCTAACGAAAGTGATCAAAGAGCCAACAATAAGAGGTTGGCTGCTGGACCTCACACTTACAAACATGGAAGGACTGGTCGGAGATGTGAAGGTCCGGGTGACGGCAGTTGCCATGAGAAGGTGGAGTTCAGGATCCTGAAAAGAGGGGATAAGGCAAAAAGCAGGATCACAACCCTGGCCTTCAGGAGAGCAGACTTTAGGATGTTCAGGGACCTGCTTAGAGGAAATTCATGGCATACGGCCCTGGAGAGGAGAGGGGTCTAGGACTATCCGGGTGAAGTTAAAGGATCACCTCCTCCAAACTCAAGAATGGTTCATCCCCATGAGGAGAAAATCAAGCAAAGGTAGCAGGGGTCTGCATGTGTGAAAAAAGAGATTCTGAAGAAAATTAAACATAAAAAGGAAGCATACCAGAGGTGGTAGCTGGGACAGGTGACTTGGAGGTACATAGAGACGCTGTCTGATCATGCAGGAATGGGGTTAGGAAAGCCAAAACCCACCTGGGAGGGATGTGAAAGGCAACAAAAAAGGTTTCCACAGCTTGGTCTATCCACAGCAAAAGGAAGACTAGGGAAAATGTGGGCCCACCACTGAATGGGGTACAGACCTGGTCATAGATGACATGGAAAAGGCTGAGATACTTGACACCTTCATTGCCTTGGTCTTTACTAGTAAGACTGGCCTTCAGTCTTAAATTTAAACAAACTGGACATAAACAAGTCCATAGGACCTGATGGGATGCACCCATGAGTGCTGAGGGAGCTGGAGGATGTCACTGTAAGCCTATTCTTGATTATCTTTGAAACGTCATGGTGATGGGGGAAGGTTCCTGAGGTCTGGAAGAAAGCGAATGTCACTCCTATCTTCAAAGAGCACTAGTAGGAGCATCGAGGAAACTACAGGCTGGTCAGCTTCACCTCAATTCCTGGGAGCATGACGGCACAGGGGATTATTCCTCCCCAGGTGCATTTCACTTTTCTGAACTTCATGAGGTTCCTGTTTGTCCACTTCTTCACCCTGTTGAGGTCTCTCTGAATGGTGGCACACCCATCTGATATCTCAACTACTCCTCACAGTTTTGTATCCTCTGACAACTTGCTAAGGGTACACTCTGTCCCATCATCCTGGTATGTAATGAAGAAGTTAAACAGTATTTTATTCAGCTGTGACCCCTGGAGTACTCCACTGGTGACTGGCCTCCAGATGGACTTCGTGCTGCATAGATTTATGAAGGGGAAATCATGCCTGACCAGTCTGATAGCCCTGTATGATGAGATGACTGGTTCAGTGGGTGAGGGAAGAGTACTGGATGTTGTTTATCTCAAATTTAGTAAGGCTTTTGGCACTGTCTACCATAACATCTTCATGAAGTACAGGCTAAGTAAGTGTTCAGTGAGTTGGATTGAAAACTGGCTGAACTGCTTAGGCTCAAACAGTTGTGCACAAAATCCAGCTGGAGGCCAATCACTAGTGCCCCAGGGTCGATGGTGGGTCCCAAATTGTTTCACATCTTCATTACTGACATGGATGATGGGACAGAGCGTACCCTCACCAAGTTTGCAGACAATACAAAACTGGGAGGAGTGGCTGATAAACCAGAGGGTTATGCTGCCATTCAGAAGGACCTCAGCTGACTTGAGAAATGGGTAAACTGGAACTTCATGAAATTTGACAAAGGGGAATGCAAAGTCCTGCACCTGGGGAAGAACAGCCCCAGGCACCAGTACAGACTGGGGCTGGACAGCTCGAAAGCAGCTTCGTAGAAAAGGACTGTGGGTCCTGGAGAACAAGCTGACTGTGAGCCAGCAATGTGCCCTCATGGCAAAAAAGGCCAACAGCCTCCTGGGCTGCATTAGGCAGAGCATTTCCAGCAGATCAGGAGAGGTGATCCTTCATCTTTGCTCAGCCCTGGTGAGACACACCGGGAATGCTGTGTCCAGTTCTGGGCTTCCCAGTACAGGAGACACGGACATGCTGGAATGCGTCCAGTGTATAAATGGACATGGACACAGACATACTGGAGTGAGTCCAGTGAAGGGCCACAAAGATTTTTAAGGGATAGGAGCATCTGACATACAAGCAGTGGCCGAGAGAGCTGGTACTGTTCAGCCTCGAGAAGAGAAGGCTCAGGGGGATCTTATCAATGTATATAAATACCTGATGGGAGGAGGTGGAGGGAGTAAAGAAGACAGAGCCACATTCCTCTCAGTGGTGTCAAGTGAGAGGACAAGAGGCAGTGGGCACTAACTGAAACACAAGGAATTCCATCTAAATATAAGAAAATACTTTTCTACTGTGTGAATATCGAGCAGTGGCACAGGTTGCCCAGAGGTTGCGGGGTCTTCATTCTTGGAGGTACTCAAAATCCAGCTGGACGTGATCCTGGGCAACCTGCTCTAGCTAACTCTGTTTTGAGTGAAGGGGTTAGACTAGATGATCTCCAGAGGTGCCTTCCAACCTCAACCATTATGTGATTCTGTGAAGCACATAAAAGTGAAATAATAGTTCAGTTTGTTACATGGGCTAAATGCATTAGCTCTTTTGAAGATTTTCAAACTCCTAATTTTGGGGGAACAAAGTTACACTGAGGAATATGACCCCAAACTGGGAAAATAGGAGCAAGGGACATACTTATTACATAACCTCAAAGTAGCAGTACTTGGAAGCTAGCATACATGGATTGAACTTTTCCTAGCTAGGTCATGTGAGAGGATGAAGGGGATAGAGTACTGAAGTAAACTACAGCAGTGCACAAGGAAAACCAAGGAGTTTGGACTGAACTGTGACGTTTTTGCTCATATTAATATAGGTTTATTACACCATGTGCGTACCTGAAGCATCCTTCAGGTCATAAGTCATGCCCCAACATGGTGTGTGCAACAAACTTACATTGTCATTTAACAGAGGTTTGAGTTTTCTTTCACCTCTTTACTTGGCAGAAGGTGTATACATACTGACAGTACATCAGAGCTGCAGTTATTCCTGGTCCAAGCCTAGCTCTAGCAAGTACATTGCTTCATCACAGTCCTTTCTGTGTTACCATTTCCCCAACCCCATGTGCAGAAAGGGAAATGCTCCCTGACAGAGATGTTAAAAGACTAGGAGATGGATATACCACTGCAAGAGAGTCTGCCTTGAGGAAAGAGCTCCTCAGGGACAGAACAGTGGGACAGATATTGTGGAACACTCTCACCAGCCTCCTGACCCAACCTGCAGCTTCGCTGCAGAAGGGACAGGCTCAAGTCTGAGCTCAAACACAGCTGGGATTTTAACCCAGAAGTCTGACTGTGCAAACAACTTCAGCTTCTAAATGCAAGTACGCATATTCTTGTTAGTCCCTCAGAGCTTCTGAGAGGCACTGGGCAAAACCACATGTAGGAGTATACATTAAGACCACATCACAGACAAATCTGAGTGGTAAGGATGAAACATAAAGGATTGCCTTCAGACACATTTTGATTGGCGGTCTGTAATGTGTTTTTTAGCCAAGACTGTTACGCAGTTAGAAGCACCACGTTTGTCCTTGCATTTCCCGTAGCAGTAGTTAACATGCTACAGCTAATCAGGCTGTACATCGGTGCCAGGATTTACCGTGAAGTTGCAAAGGTAGTTAAAAATAGGTATTGAAAAGCAGAGTGCATACCATTTCTGGATGTCTCTGCTCAAGCAGAGTGGTAGATGGCTGGTGCTGTTAAACGAACATGCATGCCTATATATATAAATGACAAAAAAGGTGCCCAAGGAAAACCAGCAAATGCCTTATGATCAAAGGGAACAAGAGCCGGTGAAGATGATAACTGTAGTCAAAGGGTTTTGGAAGAAGATACTACCTTGGTGTTTTATCTATGTCATATTTCACCAAACTTTGCTTAGGTTTTAGAAAGAGCTGAGAACCACACAGAAACAACAGTGATCTTCAAGATGTGAGAGGTCCCAGATCCCCACAGATAGTGAGGGGTTTACCTAGCAGGAGATCAGCAGGACAGCAGCCTTATCATTTCCCCATCCCCTCTGTTTCAGTCACCTCTCAAGAAGACACTTCCTGCTCTTTGCTCCTTTGCACTCCTGCTCCTGTCAAGTTGTAACATCACTCATCTTCTGCAGAGCCACTCCTCCCTCACTTAAATTTCTGGAAGCCAGTTTAACTCAGTGTTGTTGCACTGACTTAAAGGGGACTACAGGATCTTAAGCCAGATAAGTATCTTATCTTGCATATAAAATTTCAAGTTCAGTACTGAAAATAAACAGAATTCTTGTATGGGAGATATTCCATTAGAATCGACCCCAGTTCAAATCTTTTTATTGAAGTAATATTACTACAAATCAAATATGCAGTGCCTCTGCAATTGTGCCCCAAATTATAGACTTGCAAATGAAATTGATTTCTAATTTGAAACATTCTTCCATTTCTTGGAAGTCCAAAGGAAGTTAGTATGGAACGGGCCATCACCAGCTTCACTAGTATTCATTTAAAAGTGAGTGTCTACCATTTGTCCCCAAATGAACTTTTTGCAGCTTTGTTTAGATACACTTTCCACATATCAAGACAATGCAATTTTCCTGCAAAATTAGATGTTCTTAAGTTAACTGCAGAGAGACAGAGCAGGTGAGCAATTCGAGGAGGGCAAGGCAGTGGCATGCAGGAAAAGACCAAGACTGGATACACAAAGTAGGATTACCTAATCCACCTTTTGCAATGGTGACAAATGTCCTTTTTATCATTTCCTTAGAAAAGGGCAATGTCATCCACAGAGCTGATTGTCACACAGAAAGTGTGCAGAATTAGGTCTCCAATCAGCCATTCACAGCCCTGTCAGTGTAGCCTCAAGTTGTGTTTTAAAAATACAACTGCCCCCCCTTCTGGCCAATAAGGACTCCCAAAAGTGGTTTTGCAAGGCTAATTTTCAAATGCAGTTTAGTTTTTAAAAGTTAATTAGGCTTGTTTTTGGATATAAACTCTCAGTCAAAGCACAGAACTTCCATTAAGTTTCAAAACATTTCTACACTTATTTAGGAAAAGTGAAGATTTTCCTTTGCTTACATAATGCCATATTCTGGGCTAACTATGTTCATCCATCAATTACTCAAGATAACGGGAAGGTTCTAACAACTCTGATGGAAAAAACCTCTGGCTCTTATTTGGTGTCTCAGGACCGGGCTTCCCATAAGCTTCCAGACCTGCAAGAGCTTACTCGGTCAGGAGCGGTGCCAGCTCAGGCCACTGCAAGTGACACAGTGACACCTGTGCCGTGCCCTGCCACGGCAGGGGAAATGCTGTTAGACCCAAACCAGGCTGCCTTAGGTGGCCAGTCGCCTGGCGGGTTAGTCCTCCATCTAGATGATCAATTCACAGATCACAGTGATGTAATAATGCCAACATCTCAATTTATAGCTTGGAAGGAAGACTACTTAAGGGAGGGTAATTGCTGGAATACAAACATTTTAATGACGGCTTTTTAAGTGACATTTCAAAATAAATCTCACGAACAATACAGATATCCATTTATATGCCGTCTGATCAACAGCATTCTGTAAGAGGACAAGAAGCCGAGAATGAGAAGCAACGCAACGCTTCTGTACAAGTCAGGTCCTTTCAATCCGGAAAAGTACGTAATTTAGGAAAGCAAACTCTGGGTTTCTTTCTCTCTTTCTGGTTAGGGGAAATTTTTTTTCAGTATAGTTCCTATATCCTTTTCCTGATGCTGAAATGCTAAATTGCAATATATAAAGTTTTTTTTCTAAATAATTACTCCTAACTGATACAGTATTAAATACAGAAAACACCTCCACAAGCAATATCACAGTTTAGTGAAGCCTCAATGAAAATTCATGGCAGAAATGAAAACCTAAACAACATTGAAAGACACCGCTTACATGTGCTGTGCACGTATTTCTTATCGATAGCTTTCTGTTTTTTAAAAGGAATACTAGCAAACAGGAGAAATATTACTTTTTTTTTTTTAAAAAAAAAGCATAATTCTGTGCTACAAAATTGGATACCAATGAACAAATTATCTCTAGGCTTTGTCCTCACCATCAACACATTGAGAAGTAGATGCGCTAAATCGCTTACATGGCAAATCTTAGGTTTAAATAAAAATGATGGCTACTTTTGTGAATTCGACACATCTGCAGAGCCAGGCAGTTGTCTGATATGTGGTCCTTAGCCCACCTGTATAGTCAGTATTAGCCTGTCCTGTGAAATTCTCCTCTTTGTAATTGCTACAATTCTTCTACATGAAAAATTAAGTAACAAAAAGTATGAAAGTGTCAAAATACCTGATTAATTATCTGTTGTTGCAATTTTTCTCCAGACTCTGAAAGAGAAAGAAAATAATTAGTTTGTACATATTTTAATGAATATGATCATGTACAAACAGTGAATTCAGCAAAAAAAAAAATCAAACCTTATAATGAAGAAATAGAATTTAACATGTACAAATGACTTGAAACTTCAAAACGGAAATCCACCTAAAGTAAAAGAAGGCAAGCCCCTCTTAATCAAGAGGTGATAAAAAGAAGATTGAGATAGGTACCCAATCTTGCTAATCTGGAACCCCACAAGGAATTACAACATTCAAAGTGAAGACAACAAATTTCAAATATGTGCTGTGAAGCATCTTAATGTTGTGAGATGTACTGCTGCATGTGTATGTGCCCGAGAGACCGGTACCATCTAGCTCAGGATTTGACCATTGGAGGAGGAAAGCAGCTTCTGCCATTACCCTAAAATAAAGTTACGTGCCTGTGTCAAGACTGAGGTTAGGCACCAGCTGGCTCGAGGGAGAAATTCTATCCTGATAATATCCACAAAGTGGCAAGCTGAATTATGGTCTTGCTTCCTTATTCTGGCCTTCTTCTGCAGTGTCCTTCAGTGTGCTCCTGAAGACATGATCAAAGCCTAGACAGAACGTTGCTTTTCTACAGCCATCTGGGACCCTAGCAGCAATGACACCTCACACCTATTCTTTCCTTTTAGATCAAAAGGGACAGTAATTTTGTCTCATTTACTGTTCCCATGCACTAGTTGTCAAAAGGGCAGCTTGTATCAATTACCCTCCCTTTGCTAATGGAGACCATCCACATGTATTGGGGAAAGTCAGGAATTCCACACTTACCTATCCAGCTAGCCTACATGTACTCACAGTGTGGTTTGTTGTTTTTTTTTTTTAAGTAATAATGATAGGACACTGTTTATAACCTGTTAGTATCACTATTAACTGTCAGGGGAGCCTGTTTCTGCCTAGCACGGGTGGCTGCCTCATCCAGCACTGGAAATGATACTCCATTTCAACAGAATTTTTTCGTACTGGTATGTGTGGCACAAGGTAGAATTTTTAAAATGAGGTGAAAATATTTTAAGTGTTAAAATACAGTATAAAGACACTATGAACTAAAGGAAAATGATCGTCCTTACTTGTCCCTAAGAACACTCCTCAAGGAAAGCATTTTAGATAATTCAGATAAAGATAATCACTTTAGGCTATATTAAAAGATTGTCTCTTATGATAATTATTTCCTGCATGCTTGTGTTGTGCTTTTATTTGCTAAATATAAAAACTATGCTTTTTTTTGCTAAAAAACCCCACAAAAACCTAACTATCATTTAGGGGAGACTTCTCAAAATGTATTCACTTGTTCACAGAGTTCATCTTTGGGAGAAATAGAATTTATTCTTGTAACTAATATTTTAACCAAATAGATTGTTGGTAATAGAAGATTAAAGGAGTATGTGTTTTTAGCATTCTCTAATGATATACAAGTTGCTAGGAAAGCAGAGTGTTTGAAATCTCTGGTTAGATCAACACTATTTTGCTCAAAGGTTTGTGGACTTTGAATACTGATGCTTTCCTGTTTCCCAGTACATTTGTTTTTAGGCTATTTTGATTCACTTTAAAGGAATTTTAATAACTTTCTGTTGACAGCATGGACAGCTGGTCTTGAGAATTAGTGAAAATTCACTTGCTGACTGAGGAAGGAAGTGACATCAATGAGTTTCTAAAGTCAGCCCAGGGGGAAAAGTGCGCTCCGCCAGAGTAGCCTTTCATGCCATTGTATTTCCAGTGACGCCTCGAGATGCAAATTGCATTATCAATCAAACTTGTGGCTTCTACCTCAGACAAATATAAAAAATAAACAGAAAGACTGGGAAAGACCTTTGTGGCCATTCCTGACACTGCTGAGGAAAAGGTGAAGAAGAACTTATGATAATTCTTTCCTCGATCACTCTTAGTTCTTTCTTTTGGTGATTTAAATACTATAGTATCAAGGAAAAGGCAGTTGCAGAAGTGTCTGTAATGATGACATGGTTAAACAGGACAGAGATTGACTAGGCTGTTAAGGATAGAAGAGAGATCAAATTCAAGGTCACCAGCAAATTGAATACTGTGTTCACCATTTATTTGCTAGATGATCCTTGTCCTCATCACAGAACAACTACGTGAATTTGGCATAGTCAGCAATTGTGCTCTGAAGAGGCCAAGGTCTGTAATAACAGAGATGCTGCAAATTAGGGTGGAAATACATTGGCACCATTATATGGGCAAGCCTGCAAGGTCCTGGTGTGCACTGTACTTTTGTTTTAGGAGAAAAGCTACAAAAAGCAGTGAAAAAACATGAACACACGAAACACCACCTTCTTTCTTAGCCTGAATAGCCTTATTTCCCTCTTTTTCACTGCTAATAGATCATCATTAAGTTAAAAAGAGAGATTCTTTCAAAAACAGCAACTATCAAATAAAAATGTCCCTCCAGAATTCAGCTTTAAAAAGGAAATTATTTTAAAAGGCACAAGAATGTTACACTGTGACAACACCTACAGCTCTGAAAGAGGGTTCAGTTTCCAGCTGACGGCTAACAGCAGGGCAGCAGAAGGCTTCGTCACTGAAAGTAACCAGAATTTTGTTTGTCCTGCTTTTTTTTTTCTTTTTTTTTTTTAAACCTCCAGAATTCTCTTACAGTGACTAGTCACTAATCTGTGTTTTATTTATGGCACCCTCAATTTCGAGAATGGTGTTTCTGTTTAGGTGCCTTGTGATCACTTGTGGTGGCCATCAGCATTCACTAGAGGGATTCAAGAAGCACCACTAGAAAAAGTGTTCCAAATTTACAGGACATGAGGCAATGGGACACTGATAAAACCACAACTGTCAGAACATGTCAGCCAGTCCCACAGGCAACACCTGCGTTAGTCTCACAAAATGCAGATAATTCTTGAGACTTGCCAGAAGTTTCATTACCAGTAGACCTACACATGCTAAATTCAAAATTTACGACAGTTTTTCCAGAGCCACTGTAAATCAGCTTATGCAAGATGAATGGATTCATGAACATCGAACTAACTGGGAAATTTACTGCCATCTGGAAATTTATATGGAAGCTGCCCAGCAGGTAGCTGGTGTAGTCCACAAGACATACCTTCTGCAACTCAGACTGCATGTGAGTGGCTTGTCCTTCTCCTATATTTCTCCCGAAACTTCTTTTTTCTACCTGTCATCTGGCAAACTGTTCCCAAATGGGTTCAATAGTGCCATCTGACCAGCCTTGAAAACACAAGCAAATCAAAAGCCCTTAATCATAGACAACTACACTTCACTGATACTTTGAGTCAAAAGATGTATTTACCAGTACAAACTACCACGCTTATTTGCTGAGGCTCTGCTCTCCTTCTGCTCTAACTCAGGCTAAGCTGGTGCAACTGGATTCCAATGATGTTTTTGCATCAGGACTGGAGAAACAGACCTCTCCCAATTCATTTTTAGTGATCTTCTTTCGTTTCTCCAGTTGCAAAAAGTGTAAAACAATACCTTTATGTGGTTTTGGATGGTTGAGATAAATGGCCTTCTTGGGCTGACCTCAAGCTATATCACTTTAGAAAAAAAAAAATATAGCAAACACTCTTTAAAAGATTTCTCTATTTTCATACACCAATTAGTATACTAATTCCTGTTTCCAGGGCAAGTTGAGTTTTTAATTTTTTTTTGCTTCCTTGTTCTTATTATAAGGAAGATTACCTTACTGAGAGGAATAATGTATGTTTCCTAATGTAACTGACCACTGCGAGACACAAGAGCGTGCCATAATTGATGCTGTCACGAGGAACTGCAACACCGACTCCTCAGCCTTATGCACACAACCTACATAGAGAACAACACGTAATTATGCACACTATGCCCTGCTTACCTCCATACAAAGGAATGTGATATTTGTGCAGGTTTACAGATTAATCTGCTGTAATTCCTTTTAATGTTGAACTACTTCCAGCTCAAATATAATTAAGATCACCAGGTACAAAAGATTCAGATTGGAAATATGAGTACACTCCAACAGAACAAATAACAGCTTGATGCTGTTTCTTATGTTCAAATAGTTGGATACATTAAGGATCCTGACAGCATGTTTGTTCCCTAAGCATGCAGCAGAAGAAAAAAAAGGTTTCATTTCAAAAGGCAAAAGACTACTACTGCATTTAATTAGAGTGTAAAATCCCTTAAATACACAGATCTGCCAATTTATGTGACGTGACTGCTACAAGTCCTAGCAACAAAGGATTTCTTCCTCCCGCCCTCCCAAATCAAATCCCAATTTATACTTTAAGCAACCATCATCAGTATCAATAAAATGAAGGCTTTGGAAAAAAAAGTTTGTTTGTTTCCTTAAGTCTTCAGATAATCCTATTAACATTTGTGGCACAGCAGCAAGGCAGGGGATGAACAGAAATTCTAGGTCTGTCTCCCTGTTCCCAAGTGTCTGAGGGTTTCCAAGCAGACTGAGAAAAGTGGGGAGAATCCCAGGGGGCAAAGAGGACCCTCAGCCTTGCTCAGCCATATGCATAGTCTGAAACAGCCATATTCACTTAACTGTAAGGGGGAACGGCACTGCTAAGAAATCAGTTTTGAAGAGGGAATTCAATATTCTAGTATCAGTTTAATTTTATTTTCCAGTTTGTGACAGAAACAGTAACAGCTTTGGATTTTACTTTATTTTTATAAACCTAAATAAAACCATATGTGACCTATTTGGTTATGATCCACCCCACTTTCATTACTGGTTTCCTAACCTACCAGAGCAGATTCTGAGAAGTGAAAGGAAACCAAAGTACTTGTTCGTGACAAACTTCTGCAGCAATTTCCCATGGCACCAGAGCCTGAGGAAGAAACACTCAGATTTGTTTTTCAGACTTATAACTGAGAAGGTGTGACACTAACAGATTATCTTCTGTGAAAGCCTGTAGCTTGGCACACAAAGATTAAAATATTTAGGACAGAACCATACAATCCCTATAAATTATCTGCAGAACCTCCGAGATCTGCAGGCAACACAGCTCCTGCAGATGTGCATAGCATTTTCCTCCTTCTTCAAACAAGGAGTTCAGAAAACTGAAACTGCTTGTTTATAGCATTGCCTTCAAAACCTAGTTTAGCTTACTTTTGCACCTCTGTGATAATTATGCAACTGAATATGATTACAGTGGCCTAAAATGTATTAATCACATCTTCATGGTATTGCATAATCCTTCTCAGTTGTCACAACGCCAACTCATAAGTTGCCTTGGCAGTAGGAAACATAAAAAGAAACCCAAGTTGATACTGATTGAAGGAAATGAAGGAAAGTTGGCCATCTCAAAACACTGAAACTCTCACAGCATTCCAAGGTCTCCCTAGCTAATTTTTTGTGATTACTTTTGATATGAAAACAGACCTTTAATTGTCAGTCTCTAATAAGGATGCAGAACTGTTCCCTGGGAGATTCAAAGGACCCTGGGAAACTAAACATTTACGAAAGCTCAAGTAGCCAAATATCTTGCGTTGATTAACACACACCATTCAGTTTCCACCTAACAAAGTCATAACAAGAAGAAATCCCAAAGGAAAAAAAAAAAAAATCGGACTGACAAAGAAACATTAGTCTTAATAGCACTAAGGGCCCTCATTCACTAATTCTGTTGTGCGTAAAAAGGAGGGAGGAGTGTAATTCAAATCCATTCCTGGACCAAATTCTGCATTGACTAACAGTGTGTAACTGTACTTACAGCAAGGAGATGTTAGAATATAAGTTAATGAAAAGTTTTACCTGCGCTCTGCCTCATCAGCATTGATAAATATTTTCAAATGACACAGAATTGCCAGGATGCCCACTAACAGAATTAGTAGGCAGGCTTGTTTGCCAGTTTTCTTCTAGAATATTGTGCTTTATATATCTGGGAAAAGGGAAAGCAAAAATTTGTCACCTTTTTCTTTTAAGGATGGAAGATTTGAGATAATGGAAACATGCCAGACAGCATATTTGGTTTTAACATCAACACAATATTGATATCATGGTTTGGATGGTTTCCAGCTGAATGTCGTGTATATTTTCAATGCCTATTTTGCATTCTTCCTGTATCCAACAAGAAGAATAGTTTGTTTCAGTTTTGTTTTACAGCTCACTATGCAACTGCTTTGAAATGCTTTTTCCTTTTATCCAACTACTTCACGACTTTTTCAGATTCCTGCTCTCTTAAGGAACTGAATGTAGCAAATCACGGATCCCTACTCATCTGCAATTAGGCAGGCAAAGATCAGTTAATTATGGCTTAGCAGATGCATTTCCTCAAACTCTATGACAATGTGATCCAAATCGTAAGGTAGAAACTGCCTCAGTTCTCACACTGCAAGGGCCGTTGCTTTTTCATTTGGAATCACATGGACCACCAGCCTCCACTTCCATGTTGCTAGTTATGTATAGTGCTTTATATTACGATCATCTAGAGGACAGGTTACATAATCTATTAAAATGCCTTTTTGACTACACTCCAGTGTCAAGCTCAATTGCTTATGCAGTTATCTTCCACAAAGTAGGTTTCTGGGCTTTGACACAAAAGAAGCTGTTTCCAACTGTCAGCTGGTCCACTGCAATTTCCTATATCAAGGTTCTTAGTATGTGTTAAATGAGGGATGGTTGACCCTGGTTTTTTTCCACTGAAGGAAAACTATCTGACATTTACTCCAAGAACAGCACGGTAAGAGCTGTCATGATGGAAAAGACCATGGAGAGCAACTAGAGCTTGAATCTACATACTCAGACCCCACACAGAAATAAAGCCATGGACATACAGCTGTCTCCCTAATATACCCTGTTATGGTCTTAGGCAGCTGAAGCTTTGCATTGCACTCACAGTAGGGCTGAAACATTGCAGTAGTTTGGCTTTGGTTTTGGTTCCTGTCCATATTAAGAACATATGGTTGCCCCGACCCAGACGAGGAATGTGACTGCAGTTGAAATTTGCAGTCAGATTAACCACGTTAAGGCAAAGCCACATGGAGTCATGACCATCCAATCTGGCATACTCTAAAGAAGGTCAGCTGTTGGTCTTTCATTTGTAGTGAAGATGAGTTGATGTCCAGCTCTGAAGCACACTATCCCCATATAATCTGAATTAGAATACCATGGAAATGGCATATGAAGATGAAGGTGCCAATACCAATGGGAAGCAGCACACAAACTCCTACAGGGTTATGCCCACAGAACCTTATTTTGACTCACCTGCTAGGACAACTGCACCACAAACAGCTGAGCTACAAAGCTTCTCTGGTGTGAATCAGCAGCAGTGGTGTGCAAGATGAGCACGCAGCACGCCCAAACAGGGGTGGAAAAATCCAGCTTCTTGGCGCTAATTACAAAGTAGAGTCCCACAGCAAAGTCTCCATGGGAAGCCTTAGTCTACAGTTTCTGTATTTCAGAAATAAAAAGGAGATGAATTGTCCATACAACATAAGGCCAGGAAGTGACCAGTGGTGATGAGAGCAAATATTCTTTCAATTTACTACTCATTCTGAGTTATGCCTACATAAATAAACTGTACTTGTTTGAACCTGCCATGTTTTTTTGTTTAAGGTCTAAATGTGCCACTCTAAGGCATGCTCTTAGTACACTGGCCTCAAATGACTTCTCTAAAATTATTCCATTTGGAAGTAAAATATTCCCCAATGAGAATGTGACACTTACAGAAAGACACCACTCACGTTTACAAGGAAGATTACATGCATGAGAATATGCAGTTAATCCACTAGTAAAGACCAGAGGGGAAAAGGAAAAGGTGAAATAGGAGCCCTTTGAAATAGAACCTTAACACCTGGAAAACTCAGAAAATTCTCTAAA
>NW_009199626.1:0-64985 GCF_000690835.1 Fulmarus glacialis | reverse complement strand
AGGAGGAGAAAGGCAAAGAGAAACAAAGCTAAACCATAACCTTTCCTAATGCATGGTTCTGAATTAAGATTGGTCAGATACAAAACAAAAACCTACAGCAATCAGTTGCTGCAGGGAGTACAAATTTATCTACATTTAGTATAACTACGGTATGACCTTTCGCAACCAACTCTTGTGCTTGAATTCAGCTGTAGTTATTGGAAGTCATTTGTAAAAGGTCATCCATGACTGAGAATATAATATGAATCCAAGATACACAAGGGTTCAGGTTTGTGCTACTCAAAAGAAATTGGGGAGAGAGAAGGGGGGTGGGAAGCTCAACCGCTGCTACAGATTTGGTTGTCAAACGGATTTGGATAGTTTGATAAGAGTATTTAATCTAAGTAGTCCATTTCTGATATGTGAATATGAATTATTAGAGAATGCAGAGTTTTTACATTTGTCACTGATGACTACGTTACTGAAATGTTACCAAAGGGGGTTATATTACCAAAGAAGGCTATTTATTTGCTTATTGTAATTTGAGTCAATTTTTGATGTCTAGAGCACCGTAAAACCTCTTCTTCCCACTGTTTCTCCATTCTAAGAAAAGATTATGGACGCTTAGTTTTTATTTTTATAAAGAAATAAGGTTCTCAGGTAAAGACAGAAGTTTATAGCCATATTAAACATCTATATCTATATTTCTGCATACACAACTTTAGTACTGTTTTTTTTTTTTTCCAAAACAGTACTAAGTGGGTGATATTTTAAGGATCTCCTTAAAAGAAGAGCCTATAATGATGTACAAGCAATCCTCAACAAAAAAACTTCAATAGACATACAAAAACATTTTAGTCATGTTCTCTGAACGTGTTCTCTGAACATCAGAATTCAAACTGTATCCTCCACACTGAAAATGTAGTTGACTAAGGAAAAAAAAAGATACAATAATTTATGGGTAGAAGTAAAAGAAAATTCATGTACAAGAGAACTGATGGTAGTTATTTAAACAAGATCTTATGAGACCACCTCCCCAAAAATCCAAAATCAACTCTGTAGGCCAGTCTGAAAAGGATTCACCACCACTATATGAGAGCACATTTAAGATTTTGCAAAAAAAATTCTTGTAGGCTTAACGTCTTTAAAGCCAAGCCTGCAGCTCAAGCTCGTAATCTGCCCTACCACTACCTTTGGCTAGCCGAGTAGCAGCTGAGTGTACATTGCATATACTGTGGCTAATTGCAACAGCCTCCTTTCCCGCAGGTGAAACACCCTGATGCTCCAAGCCTTACAAACAGCACTATACTCTGCTTTGGCAGGAGCCTTTTGCTTACATTAGAAATGCCAATTGTGCCTCCCTCCGTGTGCCATCCTTGCTACGCCAACTTGGATATTGGCACTGCTCAAAAGTGGAAAGCGGCAGGGGTGATGAAGCAAGTTCAGCTGGAGAAATCATTATGAGAACTGAACTCACATATGTCACTGAAAATATGGTTAAATCCTCCCTTTTAATTAACAGAGGCTGAAAATAACAGCAGTAACGTGGTATCCAGTACCCAGAACTGCAAAGTACCCCAACGCCAAAAGCATAAATGATGCACTGTATCAATTTGATGATTTGGGCAGAGCCTAAGTAGATGTTCTCAGGTACAGCGCACCTTTTGCATGCACAGAGGTAAATTGTCAAATGGGCTTTAAAGCCACACCTGCAGGTTTTGTACACACAAGCATTTTCTGCCCACAAAATATACTGCTGCTGCTTGCAAAGGACCATATGTACGTACCGACGGCTGGTATCTAGGTACAATTTGCATCCATAAAATGTGCAGGTGCAGTTTTATGGAGACCTACGAGAAGAACGTGACCATATAGCACACAACTACTATTTACACAGCAGCCTTCAGACAAGCAGCTAAGTAATCTTCCCGCAGGATGTACCATGCCAGGCACAATGTGGGGAGGCAGAATTTTACAGCTGAAGTTGCAGCCATGTTCATAACTGGCAGACTGATTTAAGAGACAAGTCTACCCAGTCCTGGTTTGCAAACTGTGGGTATGTGCTAATACTGGTAGTGATGATGATACCCCAAACTGAGGGTAAGATTAATGTGTCTTCTGCACAGGTGAAAAAGGAATTCTGAAAGAGTCCTTAGCACTGGGTGATTCAAAATATGTTTTTATGACTGAAAAAAACCACCTTGCTTATTCTTCCCCAGTGAACTGTATTCTTTTTCAGGCATTAAAAAATAATCCTGCATGCCTGACATGAATCAGCATGTGAATTACTGACCAAGTTAGTTTCAGCAGGTACTAAGTGACATAGTCATAATATGGTGCCTTTATTCACATGTAAATTACTAATTTCTATTGAATTGAGCACTCAGGATGAGACATTTCTCTTTCTTCTGACAGAGGAACACAGTCAATACTGTATCTGATTATAAACAAAACTTGTTATTGGCTTCTTGCTAACTGCAGGGGCAAGGTCTTCACATATTTCCACAGATTAAGGGGAAAAGGCATATTTCCATTTAGCTTATTATTAGTATTCATTTATAATGGACACAATTCTTTATATGAAATCTAATTAAAGAATGTGAAAACAAACACAAAGGAAATGTGGAAAAATTATCTTCAGATTAAAAGGTATTTTGGACTAAAGCCACACCAATTGCTATTACTTAAATAATTAGTGAAGAGTAAAAAACCCAATTTGACAGGACTGAATTTCTTGCCTTCTGAGGAATCTAAAACAGAAAATGTGATAATTGCGCATCCACCCCCCCACAACTTTTGGGCATCACTAACATATCGACCTATTGCTATAATTAAAGTGATTTGTGTACTTTGGATTGTTTACAATATAAAGGCTAGGTCCAATTATTACAAGTATATGAGAAGCAAATCTTCAGAAAATTAATTTTACATCTTGATGTTGCCGGCAGGGAGTGAAAGGAATGGCCAGCATTTTTAAATGGATGGTTAATTAGATGTACAGCCAGAGACTCTGGAACAGCAGAGCTGCAAACAGCTCAGAGTTTCAAATTTCTTCTGTTCATACAAATGTATCAGTAATGTCCTTACTTTCAACAATAGTTTTTGTTACCTTGGTTTACAGATAACTAGCTCCCAGGATCACAGAAAAAAAATGGAAACGCTGCTGGTTGCTACTGTATAGCACCAAACTTAAGTTAAACGTAGTAACAAACCCACTGGAATAATGGAAGCTAGGCTTATCGATCACAGGAGAAAGCCACACAGACACAAAGAAAATAAAGAAATCCCTCAATTTTTAATTCTCATTTCTGAGAAGAGAACAGACCGATTCTATTAATGCAACGTGGACTCCTATTTCTTTGCTGGAAAACAAATGGCAGCATGCAACCACCTACTCATACTCAACACCCAAATAATCTTAGCTAAAAATACCTCTTTAGACAAGCTACAGACACACAACTTTTCTTAGGGGTTGGCTTCATGATTGGCTTAAGCTTCTCACTGCCTGGCAAAAATGGACAGCCCGGCTCTTGCCACAGCGTAGTGACATGCTCTTCCTCCTCCTCCCTCCTGCCAGCACTAGCGCAATTATGTGCAATTTATGCAAAGTGATGCTAGAAAACTTTTAGGGGAAAACTTCTAATTTAAACTCAAAGATGGTGGACTCTGAACTAAATTCTGAGCTCATTGTTACTCAGGAATGAGATCTTGGGGTGGTAAAACTTCTGCATAAACATCACCTCCATGCTCACAAGTTAGAAAAAGCAAATTGAAGACCAGAGGAAAACAAAAAAGAAACCATTGTGTTTCTGTATGTACACACACCTGCATCTTAAATATTACATGCAATCCTGATCCTTACACTCATGTGCAGAACTGGAGAAGAACAGAAGAGGGTAAGGTGGTGGACTGGAAGTATAGACTGGCTTACAAGGAGCAACAGCTACAAAACCTGGCAAAGCAATGATCCAGAGGAGATATGATAGAGATCTGTAAAATCATAAGTGACATGGAAGGGGTGAATCAGAACTGACTGTTCGCTGCCTCTTCTAACACAAGGCCGGGGGCATCAAATGAAGCAGGCAGATGGCAGGTTCAAAACAAACATGAGGAAGCAGCTTTCCATGCAACTGGGAAAGGAAACTCGGGAACTCTTCGCCAGGGGATGTTACGGTTGCTAAAACTTTACATGGATTCAGGGGACAACTGAACAAGCTGAGAGACGGGAAATCCTTTGGGGGTTGATAAGCAAACAGAAACTACCTCTGGCGCAGGAAGTCCCTGAAACACAAACTGCTGGAGTTCGGGTAAGTCACATGAGGAGGTTTCACTTTGCTGGTATGATATTGAGCAAGACGGAGCTCTGGCTTGATCCAGTATTGCTGCTGCTATGTGCAACAAAAGACACTAAAAAAACAGGCCCCAGTTTAAAATGCTTCAGAGTCTGGACACCCTCAATAGGTAGGTCCACCACAGCTTACAGACATGGCCTGCTGGTGGCAGGCAGTCAAGAGAAGACTAAAGCTGTATTCCTTATTTTGCCCTGCTCTGAACAGTGGGGGTACATCAGACAACTAGTGAAACCATTCTCAGTTCTTGACCACTAGGCACATGAAGTGTTTATTAGGCTTTTTCCCCCACCACTCAGATCCTCTGTGCACGTTAGAGTTGTCTTCTGGTCACGCCAAGGACCCCTAAACCCTGGTAGTGCTGAGCAGTGAAGCAGCCTGTTTATACCTAAGCTCCTCCAGGTATGACAAATGAAATGTTTCCCCTTTGCTTGTTGTGCTTTCAGGGACCACGCTAGAGGGAGGTCTCAGAGCAATGCTCTTTTTTGATCCTACAGTTTTGGTGTTAGAGCACATGTGGGAGACCTTAAACATAGGAGGGCATGTTTCCCTCCTTTGCTGAAGGGGCATAGTGATGTCCTGCTCTGGGGGGATGCCCTACCTACCACGGTGTCCTCACATAGGATGCTTTTGACCTCTCCTGTTGAGCTGATACACATGCCTCCAACCACAGGAGACTGACGAGTGCTTAGATAAATTTCCAATGAAAAGCAAGAACAGACAGACTTACTGAATATTAAAAGTATTAGGCTCTGTGTGCAATGAAAAATAAACACAATGACCTCAGTGACTGCCAAAGTTACCTAGAAAGCATACTGAGAGCAGGGAATTGACCTGCAGTATCCTAAGCCACATGTGAACACCAGACCATTCTTCCGCGCCACAGGCTGGAAATGTCAGGTGTTTAGGCAGTATTACAGGAATTTTTTACCCCCCGTCAATTTGCTGGTTTTCTGTTTTTGCTCCCTTGGAACTGCACAAAAATCACTAGAGAAAAACAAACAAGCCCTTCTGAGAACTGAGCTGTGTTGGATTTTCGTTCATAAAGCAGATATTAATTTAAAGAATACAAATAGCCCAACAACCATTAAAATGAACTCTTAAGCACTATTTCTAATTATACTGCATTGATTAAATACACTTACATTTTAATTAAGCTTTCTTCATACAGTAGTCCTCCTATGGTTTTTCTCCTTCTAGAGGAGGAACTGCATCTCTTCTTCTAGAGATCCATTTTCATGGCAAATAATGCTTATCACTTCATTTATTTTAAAAGTGAAGAAGAAAATCTGCACAAAACACCAAGTATCTCAGTTGTGTTAGGCAAAATCAGCTGTCAGCTTTAAAGCTCACCTGCATGGAGAACCCCCAAGTCAATGCCTGCAGTATTTTCATTGCTGATTCTTAAGTCCTACCAGGAGGCCCACTTTTAGCAGTCTGAGATGCTACAACTCCGACTGCTGAGTTGTGTTTATGGATTGTGTGACTGCTCCTCGATGTAAAAACAGGTTACCTACAATCACGGCTGAAGACCAGCCAAGTGATTTTCCCAGCACCGGTACAATGGTGAAGATATCCTGAATGTTAGCACCTACTGCCCTCTACCTGCTTCACTTAAAATGCATAAGAAGCAAATAGAGAAAACTTCACTTTCCAATTTTTTAAATTCTCAGTCTTACAATATAGCTGGTCAAAACCATTCTGATTATACCTGATTTTTAATCTATTTCTTTTCAATTACAAGAGTAAGAAGTGTTATTCCCCTGTAGGTTGCAAGCTACACAAGGGAATGCCATTATGAAATGTGCAGATATTTTTCTTACGTAATTTTATTCTGTTTTTATAAAACCTAATTTTAAATTTCCCTTAACAGCATTCAGTGGGACTGTGAATTCAGATGTCCACCTTACCTTTCCAGGAAATGTGGTGGGAGCCGCACTGCACTGAAGTTCATCGTGACAGATAGAGAAAGAAGGATTTCAGCTTGTAAATCTTTGTCCTGCAATACGATCCGTGCACTGAAACACTTATACAGGCCATCTGAGCACCTGGCACATACTACAGAAGGGCAGACCTTGATGCCTGCGCAGATAAGACTGCACCATAAAGGACAAAGTTCCTATAAGCCATAGCAGATAGCCAGCACCATGAATGGGGACCCAGAAAAAGTTTGTCTCAACAGCCTTGACCTGCCATCCAGTCTAAGCGATGCTACTATAATCCACAATTATCACATCTGACTTGCATTTTAAATTCTTAGTTCTGCCCAAGAGAATTGTTTGAAATTCCTTAGCTATAGAGAATCGACAGGAAATCTATATGTGGGTATATGTAATATGTCCGAAACCAGGACACATGTCCATTAATCATGAGCAACAGTTCTAAACCAGAAAAGATACAGGAAATCATGGCAAGCTGTTACAATTTTATTATCCCACCTGCAGGTCTTCCAAAATGCACCACAGTAGCATTCTTTCCATGTGAGACAGGAGATACAAGGAAATATAAATGCCCATTAGATATGTAGCGACTTGAACCTGTGTTTTTGAAACTGTTTAAATATCCAAGCTTCAATATGCTTCAACAAAGACTCAACCTGAGGCAATTCAGTTCAAAAAAAAAAACCAACACCATGCTTCCAGCTGTCGCTGCTGCTGCTTCTTCCCAAGCTCTGTCACCAGTGGTCTGGCAGTTACCGTCCCTTTCCATCCCCAGACTCATTCAGGTTCACACCTGGAATATTAACCCCTGGCTCCACCCTCTCACTTCAGCTGATTAATTTGATAACTAACCTGTCAGACTGCCCAGACAGCTAAAAAAAAAAAACCCAACTAACACTGGACCGAGGCCTTCTATGGCAAGCGTTGGTCAGAAGCTGAGGACAATACTGACAAACAGACTCACTACGACTGCATGCCATGCTTGCTGAAAGTATCTGTAAACTAATACTTGGATTCTGCATGGCTCAGCACTAAGCTGGCCTGGCAGACGCAGTCCCTGAGTGCTTTCTTTACTCTCTGTGATTGGCAGTAACAGCCAGAAAAAAAAATAGAACAAACCCCACCTGCTTGGGACACCCCTCGGTTCACTCTCCAGCCCACTGTGACTGTTTATCCAGCAGAGGGGTACGGAGAAAAGAGGTCCCATGGCAAATTCTCACAGCCATGCAGCCAGTAGGCAAAACGCTTTATTTCTCAACACAAAGACAGCTTTACAGGTGTACCAGGAGCTGCCAATATGCCCGTGTGTGGCCAGGCTGCCAGTGAATCTTAAGCATCCCATCAGAAGATCACTGGGGTACAGTGGGGTCCGGCAAACAAGCCACCGGAGCATAATGAATCTAGATGGTATGCAACAGTGTCAAGTATTTTAAACCCCTTTATAAAAGTGTACTCCACCTGGTATCTTAGGTGCTTCATGATTGGTATGTGTAAATGAGGGCTCTGTTTTTGTTTGGTTTTAACAACAGGAGTTTTTGCATTTGTAAAATTATAGCAGAGAGATTTTGATACAGAAGAAATGTATCTGTGTTTGTAATTATTCCCCCCCACCCCCGCTAAATACGATAATTTGTTCCACTTCAGGTTTTATTAATTAAATTAATACTGACTGAGCAGCATTTTGGTATATTTTTAGCCTGAGTGGTTTTTGCGCTAAATCCTGTGCACTGTAGCCTCTCCTTAGCCTTCCCCCATTACCCCCGCTCCCAGAGGAAACGTTTCACCGCAGATCACTGCCCTGAAACTCTTTTGTGTTTGCAGATATTTATGGCTATACGTGCATACTCTTGAATAAATAATAATAAAAAGAAAATTAACAGGTATTTTTAGAAGATATTTTAAAGAAAGAAGCTTTTACAAAAAAAACCCCAACCCAAACACGGCTAATTTTGTGTGACTAAGTGCCCCCTACTGACAAAGTCCAACTCCAAATAACTTTCACAGCCACTTCGAAGCCTTACACAGTTTTGGTTCTCAGTATCTCAAATATCTTTTTTGCTGTTGTTTGTTTGTTTTGGTTTTGGTTTTTTTGTTGTTTAAAGAAAACGAAGCAAAACAGTCAATCAAACTCGATCTCAAATAATAATAAAAAAAAATCACTGTGTTAGCCTAAAATCAGCCTTATTTATTGAAACATGACTCCAAATGCTTCAGTCTTTTCCTGCATAGGTAGCATCAAAGTCAATGTGAATATTCCTATAACTTAAGAGAGATGTATAGTCAGCTTCATGGAGGGTTGTTTAAATTACACAACATCCCATGAACTGATACACTTCTGTTGCTTCTGTGAGCTGCCTGTCACTGAGTGGTGATGCTGCAAAAGTAGAAGAGAGAATTGACTCTGGTCCAGCCCTGCAACCCTTGCCTCTTGCTACAAATCCCTCACCCCACACTGAAGCCCACCTCAAATCAGTCATTCCTTCCCCAGAACAGCCCACCCATATGCTGGAGCAAACATGTCTGAAGCGCACGCGTGTAGCTTCATGTCCTCAGTTATCTTCTCCACAGATGTAGGTGGAAAACATGTACTTAGGGAAGCTTGGCTTACAAATGAGCTCTTAGAAAACAAAAACAACTCCAAAACCAAAAATCCTATTTTTTTTGTCCCTCAAACATTTTAAATTTGTGAAATTAGAGAAATCCCAGAAAAGATACCAATGTCTTTACTTTGTACTGCTACTCATTAAGGTGAAAGCTGAAGATTCAGAAACTATTCTTAATACAGAAGAAACCTCTCTGTGTGTGTGTATACACACACCCCGCCCCCGCAGATCCATGATCAGATCTGTGGATGCCACTTCAAAAATATTCATTGCTCTTCTGTAAATAGGAGTTCTCCCATTTTTTTTTAAAATGTTTTCTTTGGCTTTTTAATGTGGAGAATCTCACACTGACAATTCCACTTCAGTTTGTAAATGTGCTGGTTTTGGCTGGGATAGAGTCCATTTTCTTCATAGTAGCTGCTATGGGGCTACGTTTTGGATTTGTGCTGGAAACAGTGTTGATAACACAGGGATGTTTTCGTTACTGCTGAGCAGTGCTTACACAGACTCAAGGCCTTTTCTGCTTCTCACCCCACCCCACCAGCGAGGAGGCTGGGGGTGCACGAGAAGTTGGGAGGGGACATGGCTGGGACAGCTGACCCCAACTGACCAAAAGGATATTCCATACCATATGACGACACGCCCAGCATATAAAGCTGGGGGAAGAAGAAGGAAAGGGGGGATGTTCGGAGTGATGGCGTATGTCTTCCCAAGTAACCGTTACGTGTGATGGAGCCCTGCTTTCCTGGAGATGGCTGAACACCTGCCTGCTGATGGGAAGCAGTGAATGAATTCCTTGTTCTGCTTTGCTTGCGTGCACGGCTTTTGCTTTACCTATTAAACTGTCCTTATCTCAACCCACGAGTTTTCTCGCTTTTCCTCTTCTGATTCTCTCCCCCATCCCCAGTGAGTGAGCGGCTGGGTGGGGCTTAGTTGCTGGCTGGGGTTAAACCACGACAGTAAAACAGCTCTGGATCATTTTTTAAAAGATCAACGATGACTAATTTAAGTAGTACTGTCGTCTGCTATGCATTTTTTTTAAGAGAGAATGTCACTTCAGTGAAAACATATTTTTTGGTCTCCACACTTAATGAGCATGAATTATATTTTCCAGTTTTTCTAATGAAGTAATAACCTTACCACATTAATTTGCTTTGCTGCACTCACTGACTTTGCACTATTATAATCAATGACGTTAGCTAGAAAAGCAGTTCACCTGCGTGCTCGCAAGTTACTGTAAAACTGGGGTTTTAGTCAGAAGTACTCCTACATTCTTCTGGAACATTAAATTGAAGGCTTAAAATACAGCTTTTCAGTAAGCAATTTCTTACAGAAGATAAAGAAGAGCTCATAAAACAAAAAAGACATGGCAAAAGAGACAAATTGTTCAAATGCAGACGACAACAAAAATGCACCGAAGTAAGTTCAAATCTCCTAAGGAAATTTTGCTTCCTTAAAAACAACAAACACCAATACTAAGGTGCTCTAAATTACAATTTGACCTTTCAAATTACTGTCAAAAAAAGATACCATTTTATTGTTAGTACCTGTTCTCAAGTTTTAGCAGAGTACTTGCATTTGCTGTCTCTTTGTTCATATTCAACATTGGCTAATATTGGTTAGAATCAACATATAATACCAAGGACTGTAAACACAGACTATCTATCTACCCAGGGGAAGCAATAAACCACCCTTTAGTATTTTCTCCATCATGACAGAAAAATCCAGTGCCTTCTTAAGGCTAATAAATGTAGACAAGAAACATGCTTCTCTTACACTTTCATGAGACGTAAAGCTCTGCAGTTCAGTGTCTGTGGAAATTTCTTCTGAACATATTAAAATGATCTTAGGGCTCTACAGAAACCCTGCTCATAAAACAAAAAAGCTAGCATAGTTAAAATTAATACATCATAAATAAAACATGCATTTCAGTATATATTAAGTGACAGGTCTCAAACTCCACCGCCATGCGCAGGTTCACAAAGCAGCAAGAACACACGCAATTCATTAAACCCACTCAAGTGTGCTAGTTCTTCCTGGCATTATTCATAATTGAAACATTTCAATTTTAGTTAACAGAAAAAAACCTAATTTAAAAGTAAAACAAGGAAATTAGTTCTGTGTTTCTGGATTACAATCCCATAGTGCCTTCAACTAGCCACATTTAGCCTCAGGGGGTTTAATTAAAAAAAGTCTTTTTTTTAAAAAGAGGCAATGTAGCCCACTCAAACAGAAACCTTTGCAGACACAGATCTCTCAAATATTTTTTTCCAGTATGCCATACAAAGCCAGGCAGAAAAACAATTTTTAAAAGTCTCAACTTACATTTTAACTATATACCTTGAAAATGTCGTTCCTTAAATAGGAATGCTCTTAAATAGGCATAAGGAACAGACTGTCCCACAGATGGGCTTCAGGTCAGGTCCTCACAGAGGAAAATCCACAGAGTAAGAACAATGTATCCTGCAGGATATAGTACTGAGGTGACAGATGACAGGATGGGGGTGACAGTATCCCCCTACTTGGTCACCTGCTTTAACCACAAAAGCTCCCTGCCAAGCACCTCCACAGCACCTATGTGGTCAGGACACCTCATCTGGACAGCCTGTATAAAAGGAGACAAAGCACCCTGAATGAAATGGATTGGTTTATTACAATGAAAATTAACGGCTGAGATTTAGATTTTACATCTCAGACTCAATATTCACAAGCCAGCGGTGCGCACATCATGAGCTCTGACCCGGGTCCACCGTTACTCGACATTTCATTTGATTTTGTTCACAGAGATGGGCGCGGACAAAGCGCATTTCCCTATTCTTGGTCTGTTTTAGTGGCTCACTGGGGCTCCGCACTGCTGTCCTCAGACATAGACCCACCCTCTGAACTGAAAAAAATCACACCGAGATACAGAAGACGCCATGTGAAACACAGGCACACCCTGTGAGACTAGACTCTATAATGCCCATAAGTCTCGTCTCACTGTATATGTTATACCACTGCCCAGGGCACCAGCACTTGGTAGGCAGAGCTGCCTGCACCTTTCCTAAAGCCCTGCTACATTTCAGTGGCAGTCCCAGAAACAACACCAACTTTCCTCCACGCTGCGCCCTCCAAAGAACAAGGATAAAAATCTTTTTTTTTTTAAAGTTATTCTGAAATCTCATTAGAGTACTACCTAAGCGGAACTGGGGTAAGGGGGGAAGGGACCACAAATTTTTGCTTTATTCCTGCATTCTTCCCTTGCAATCTGCTTTTGGTTACCTGCTGGAGACCAGATAACTGTACTCAGCAGATTCCCTGCCCGGCTCCACGCGGCCTGTTATCACTGGGCAAACAAGCAAGCAAATTATGTCCTGCTTATGTAAAATCACGCAAAAGCTATTCCAGAGCAACACCAGATGCTGGAGGAGTCCATTATTCTGAGCTGCAGCTGATGAATTCCTGAAACGTAGCTCTGCGTTGTTTCTGTTACCTTTTGTCAAGATATAAAAAAAAGGAAGAAAAAACCCAGTAAGTTCCTTGTGAAGATCCCAATTTCCCTAAAAACCTGGTCTAGCTTCTTTATCATCTCTTCTCTGTAAATGAATATTTTCATGATTTGTACAGTGAGCCAAAAGAGCTGTACACACTGTTCTATCTGCATGATAAAAAATTGATTTTACCTGAAAATGAGGTTGTAGTAACACTTGATCTATCAGTTGCAGGGGGCCAGAAAAAAACCCCACAGTTACCATGTTAAACAATTCCAGCTTTTAAGTTTTGGAAAATTAATTATTATTATCCCTTAATACAGCAGTATCAGCAAATCTTTACCAAAATGTCTACAAGCCTTTTTGATTTTTCATTCGGGAGAATAAATCATTCTGAAAAACAAAACAGCTAAAATAGTTATCATGCCATTGTTTAAATAGCTCCCACCACAAATAAAAATACGCTGACAAGTCTACACACGTCCAAGGTCCACGCCTGTGTAAATCAAAAAGACAGGTGAAAGTCATTCTATTCATTTAATAGTCACACGATACCAGAAAGGAGACAAAAACCTATACTCTTAAATTTTGCTCTGTCTCTCCATAAAATCATCCTCATGAATTCAAATAGCAAGCGGTTTACCACTGGAAAGCCGGGTGAGTATCTAAGTGCCATGACTACAACACACCAGCAAGGGGAGTAGTAACACTTTGAGAACTTCTTCCTTCAGGTATAGTAAACTATACCTAAATGTAATAAAGCATAGAATATTGATGCCGGGCTGTATAGACAGTGGAAGGGACATTTATTCTACTGAAAGACAGACAAATTAAAACAAACAAACAAACAAACAAACCCAGAGTCTTGCAACGCTATTTGTTTTTGAAAAGAAGGTGGAAGCACACACAAACAGTGTCAGATCAGCCCAATATGCCACCAAACATAAAACCCAGGGCAGCAAGATAAAACCCTCTCAAATCTGAGACTGTTATTTTTAATACATTTTATCCTTTTAAACAGCAATGACTACATATTCCTATGGGAAGAGAGACACTTTCCAGCTTCCTAAGAAAACAAACGTGTGGCACTGCTGGGGCTGGTAGGTAGGAGGGCAGAGGCATTCTCAAGCCTGAATTGCAACCCCTGCTAAGGAAAGCAGAAGGTGAAATTTCTGAAAGCAGGCTTTCACTTCTGGATTTCTTAGCTAGGGGCAGATAACTGGCACTTTCACAGAAGAGTACATTTTATAACTGCTGGTAGACTGATCTTTTAAGCGCTCATGCCCACAGCACTGACACAGGCCTGCCCACGCGGTGGTACGAAAAGAAGAGCCAGACATCCCTGAGCTCCCACCACAACGGGGGAAGAAGAGAGAGCACCGACACTGCCTCTTCGCTGCATCATGCCCACTCTTCCCTTTCAATCCTATGCTACTCTAAGGTATAGATCCCTCTGAGCAGTGGCATTGCACAACTACAGCCCAGCCACTGCGGAGCAGAGGACCTCAGGCCCCAAGCAGGGAAATGCTGCACTGGAGAAGCAAAGCTGAGAAGAAAAGCTGCTGCCTGCACCTGGTTCATCACTGCAGCCAAGGTTCCCACGTTCATACCTCTTCTACATCACCGTGAGATTTTTAGAAAGACACGAGAACCCCTCTCCCTCCAAAATGCTGCAACTTTGTAACAACCGCTACCCAAGTAGGTAACCAAGACATTTAATCAACTTGTAAATACCCAAGTGTGAAGACATCCTAAGTACTAATCATGAAATTACTATGCATGACAAAACTCAGAATAGTGTTTAGCTGTAATTGTGCATAATTTAACTCAAAAAAGCAAGAGGAGTTATATTTGGATACAGAAGAAAGAGGTCAATTTGATGAGGGGGAAAAAATGCTGTCATTTTTACTAGTCTGAGAGAGAAATTCTTCACCCAGTGTAAAAATTTTAGGATGTTGCTTCTCCAATGTGATGCCAGGGTGACAAGCCATCAACAAGGGGGCATCTAATAGAAGAACTGGTGTTCCAGAGCCATGTTTTTAACAAAAGAAATCCACCTCTGTTACCTTAAAGTACACTTATAAACTGCTGTGTTTCAGCCATTAGAGGCAGACGAGACCTGTATCTTATAATCTCAGAGTACAGCTGTTAACAATAAAGCAATATAAAGCAATATAAAGTTTTCCTTCCTTCTGATAAGAAGGAATGGAAATATTAAATAAAAAAACCCCAGATGGTCTCAGCAACTTCCTAATGATTTCCTAACGTTTCTGAACAATGTTCTCCTAATTTGGAGTTTGTAAGTGGATGTTGATGGGGTCAACTCCAGGCCTGGCTTGGACAGTTTCTTGTTTTTCTCCAATGCAGAAGATGTGGGACACAAGGTGGCATCTGTCCTCGACACATTGCAACTGAGTTGGGAGAGGCTACATGACCTACCCAGAGTGTCCCAGCATGGGTTTTGAGCTACCCAGATACAGAGTCTCTTCTGGCCGAGGGGCTGTTCAGCTAAGCAAGACTGTGTATGAATTGTCAAGACCAGATGAAGGGATGTGTGGACAGAGGAGTCTGAAGGTCTGCCCACCCCATCAGGTCAGCCTGTGTCCTCCTCAACTCTGTTAACAGGGCACCAGCCACAAAGAAGAGTCATGGGCCTCCTCCAGCAACACTCAAATGTAGACTTTGCCCTCCTTTTGTACCCTTCCCTTCATTAGCGTCAACCCAAAACACAATTACATCTAATCTCTTTACCTGGCAGAAAGCCAGCAGAGGAAAATGAGCTGGTGTCCAACCTCACGACCTGTGTGACAGAGAAGGGAGGGCAATCTCAGCATGAAGTCCCCTCCACTGAGAAGAGCTTGCCTTGCTGCCTGGGTCCAAGCAGCCTAACCGATACTCTCTGACACTATCCTGAGGATATCGCTCCTTGGGGCATAACTTTGGGGCCAAAAGTAGAAAGAATATGACAAAAATTGATGATCTAGTATCAGGAATAAGTGCCTTTTCCAAGTAACCAAGCTCAAAAAGGGCGCAGAGAGCATAGAAGCTATTCTAAGAAACTGTCTTGATGCGAATGCAAATGGTCCTGGTTTCTTCCAAACAGACTCTAGCACTTGACCTTTCACACATACCTTTCCAAGAAAATATTCTTATTAAATCACAATCAAAATTCCTTTAGATTTATTTTAATAAAGACAAGTAAAATGCATTAGCATAAACGCATTTTCATCTTAAGAGGCAGACTCCTTGATAGGTAGCTTTCAATGCACATAGATTCCAAAAATATGAGGATTGCTTCAAAGACCAGTTTCCAAACTTGGCTAGATTGCAGCTGGGTTGGTAACTCTTCTAAAAGTTGTAAAATGGGTGTATGTTTCCACTGAAGGTGTACACCTTTTCAGCTTTTGGAGACTAAAAATGTAATTCATTGATTTTGAAGACCTCTGGAAAAATAATCCACTTTGGTTTATTTGGAAAAGGTAGTAACAGGATATCTTTTCAAGCAACAGGTATGTGTAAATGCAAAGTTCTCTATGCAGGCATGATATACACCACAGCCCTGCCTAAGATCTCACCTGCAGTCTATATAGACTTCATTCATAAACTAAAATAGATCCTATAATATTCATGTTACCACAAAAGGTTTGCTTTTTCCCTGAAAGGATGGTGGCTTTAGACATTTTGCTAAGTGATTTTACCTGCACATCAACAGCCCCATCATAGACAATCCACTTCCTTTTGCAAATACCAATTTGGACCCCTCTGGCCATGGGCCTTGCTGGGTCAGCCCAGCACAGACAAGCCCAGGCAATCCCACACCCCTGGATGGGAAATGCAGGGCATGACTCCAGATCCAAATCTGCTAATCCTTCTTTTTGCCCATTTCTATCTTCCCCGTCTCTGCATCACAAGCAGGCTCTTCGTGACCCAGTTTTCCCTGTGTTCTTCTTCTTCTTCCTTATGTAAGTAAGCCTGAAAGCACAATTTAATTTGCAAAAAGACAACAAATACTCAAACCCATAAAAAAGACGACGCTGGACAGAAATGCTCTGGGATGAAGCTATAATATGAAAACGAGCACAGCTATGACTGGCTTTTCGTCTTTCCATCATCGTAAGAAGAAAGACCCCTCTCTTTCAGAGCCTCCTAGCTCTGGAGTTTGCATATACGTGCCTTATCTTCCTCCTTCCTCTTTAAGGTAGCAAAAAATTTTGTCCCTAATCTCCTTCTCATCTGCTAGACAAAAATCCAGATTCAATGTCTTCATTTATTTAAAAAAAAATGTATTATTATCAATAATGTTCCTAATTATCAGTTACCTTGAGAGCTAAGAAACACTTTTCCTATCCTGGGAAAATATTTGGGTTTTTTCAAAAACTATTCTGCTCCAAATCAGAAAGAAGAGTCTAAGATTACAATGATTTTATAACAAAAAAAATCACTTTTGACTAGCTGAAACTTCCAAATAATTTCAAAACATTTTGTCCTTTTTCTTAGGCTGCGGACTCTGACAAATTCAGAATAACTAAGAAAGGATCCTTTTATTCAGAAGATGTCAAAACAATAATGTCAACACAGTTCTCCGAAGAAATGAATTTAAATAGAAAATTCATTTGAAACTTTCTTTCCCACACACTGTTTCACAGTTGCACTGAATCAGCATTTCCTTCTGAAGGAGAACATTCTGTCAGAAAGATCCCTGACTTGCTCTAGGGCTCTGTGCTTACTTGTATTTTAGCAACCGGAGAATCAAGGCCTGAAAGGATGTTTTTCTACAATAAGTACTGTAACCCTTCTCCTTGGGGTCCAGCTGCCTGTGATCCCAGGCCCAAGGCTGGTACGGCACAGCTATGCTACCTTGGCTCAGATCTCCAAGAAAAACACTAAGTTGTGAGGCAGGGACGTGAGGAAGCACGCGGGCTAGAGCCCCGCAAGATAAGACAGGCAGAACTGCAGATAGAGGTACGGTTGTTGAGCTGGGGATTCAAGAGAAAAAACACTGACATGAAAAGGTATGAAGTACTTAGGGGGGGTGCACGAAAAATACAGCATCTTACCTGCTTCTTTCTGTTCTCCAATTTCCTGAAGTAATGAGTATTGCACAAAATAGAAAACTAAACTGACTGCAGTGAAAGCTCAATTATAATCTAAAGTATTAGTTCGTCTGTATAATTTTAACTCACTTCCCCTTGGTAAAGCAGATATTCACTATATCTAAATGTATAAAACAGCATTTAGTATTACCCTCAAATAATCTTTCGGTATCGTACTTAATTTTTTAGCTTCGTGCTTCTGTGTATCAAGGGTCTAATCTTACCTGATTATTCTCATTTTAGTGCATTATTTATCCTATATCCTCATTTTATAGCTTGGAATGAATTACGGTAAACCCGTACATTTAGTGGCTTCCTGATAAAACACATTTTCCAATATTATTTTTAAGCACTTACAATACAGTGTGGCTAGGGTCAGTACATGACAGATGCTACGGAATCACCGAACATTTGAAGATTACTGCATTAATTTTATAAGAAGTGTTATACGCACCTGCATGGGCTTGTTAGTGATTGTATTACCACCTTAGTGGTTAGAGGAGATGAGTTACTGCAGAAACAAGTGATCAGCAGAAGTTGGGGATACTGATACCAGAAAAAGCAGGTTCTACACCGTACCCAGAGTAGACCACAACAAGGACATGCATTATTTAATATGTATTAATTAATTCTCCCACTGTAGAAGACAGGTGACTTGCTCTTGACTATGCATACACGTAGCTTGCTTGTAACATGTTTTCTCTTTTCTGAATAAACTCTTTTTTGCTTTAGGAAAGCCTACTGGTCACCATATAAACCTGTCATTTCCAAACCTGGTTTACTATAAGGAAAGACAGGGCAGGACAGGCAAATGGGTCGATTACCACCACACGATCCAGGTCACGAGACATCTAGATTTAGCTGGGAGAGCACAGTTTGTGGGGCTGAATGGGAGAAGCTATTTCTGGCCAGGGCTCTGCAGCATGTTTTGCAAGGAAGGAGATACTTCAAGGATATCCCGGGAATAAGGCACCTTCCGGATGACCAAAAGCAGGTCAGATGAAAGGTTTACACCAGAGCCACAACACTCATCAGGGCTCTGGCCCTGCGCTGGGCTTGGCTCTGCACTAACGTAAAAAATTATTCCATTTGCTCTCATAGCTTTAGTTCAAGAAATAGGATTGTTCTTCTGTTGGATGTTCTGACCTCTCATTTAATAGCCAAGACCAAAATGAACACAGCCAGTTCCTTTTACTTAACGCTGGACTGGGAGGACTTTTTCCAAAGCACTTTCAAGAAAGCAGGCAGTCCTCATTGACCACTAGTGGTCGTATGCCACAACTCCAGCTGATCTCAAACAGCGTCTCTAGCCTTAAAGAGATAAAGAACTAGCCTATGCGTTGACGTATACTTGAGATTCTTCGGAAATTATAAATATGGGACTTCATTTGCTGAACAGCATCATAGACAACACACTGCAGTAGCAAATTTGTAAGAGAGGGTAGTCATTTTCTCCTGAATTCAAAAGGATGCAAGGGTTAGCCGTACAACAGGACTACCAGTTATACTCTGCCGTTGGTATGACAGTGGATGAGAATTGGCTTAATATCCATGAAAAAGAAAGCAAAATGTTCATGCTAATTTATTGGATTAGACACCAACTTGTTTGCATTACAAAGTCATCGAACAACTGCTTCTAATGGTGTCAATGTAAATTATCACAAAACAAATAATTTGTTTCACGACTGAAATTGTAGAAGTGTTCAGTACTACCAGATATACTTCGAATACAAACCAGTTGTCACTGTCTGCCAGTCTTTCAAACTAATTATTTAGTTTCCTTGTAGCATTATAGCAATGCATAATCTATATGCAATTCACATCTTTTACTATTCTAATTGTATTTTCTTCCTTTTTCTTAATTTAAGCTATACACAAAACTTTCACATCTGATTAATTTCATAATCATTTTGTTAAGTCTGCTCCAACTCAACCTAAAAGACGTGGAGGAAAACAGTTTTGTTTTTCTTTTAGCTTAGATTTAGATTTAGATTTAAGAAGACAAGCAGAAGCAGCGTGAGACACATTTAATAGGGCTTAATTACATCTCATACAGGCTTAATTACAAGAAGTGGCAGAAAGAACCTGCAACATTTCATCGCTAGAGAAAAGTTATCAACCATGTTTCACAAACTTTTAGTATAGAAGTGCTATTAATTGCTTACTGCCTGCACACAGGATTCATATTTGCTATTCAGGCTGATATACATATCACAAATGCCACATGAAATGGATAGCAAAATTAGTTTGATGAATTCTGTAATAATAGAATTTCCTCAAGATGCTTAGGGAATTGAAAGCCTGCATTTACAAGTTCAGATTTCTGCAACAACTGCTTTGCCCTTTTTTCTTCTTAAGTTCAGGATAAAATATTGCTATTGTTATGTCCTTTGATATCCTTGTTTAATTCCCAATGCATAGACAAGATATTCTATATGCCAACTTAAGGAAAACAGCCATTTCAGAACTAGTTGAAATACACACTTTCATTCACAGAGGAAACGTTAAACGAGCTGGTTTCTGGGCACGGAAACTGAGTAGAAATAAAAAAAAAATTTCCACAGTATCCCGTACAACAATTTTAAGAAAATTTTTATTGCCAACTTCAATTTTCCATTATTTCATGACACATCAATTGCAGTTGTACACATTTATTTAGGTGCAAGTGATAACCTTTCATTACAATCCAGGAGGGACAGACTTCGGTGAAAAAAGCCAGTACTGTGTCGATTATTGTATCATTGACAGATTCACACAGGCTTTTTTCTAGACCATTTGTAACACACCATTATGTGTTCACCTTATGTTATGCATTATGTGATTTATAAGGGAATTATTAGCTATTGCCTAATAGTATTTTGAAGATACAAACAAGTTCCAGAAAAATTGAAATCATTATTTCAACACTCTGGCAATCTGTCAAAACCCCCCGTTTTTCCAGCAGTGCTGATTTTAACAAGAAAAGCACTTTTCACTGAAAATAACCTGCAAAAGAATTCAGAGCGGGCCTAATCCATTCCTGCCTGCTTTGATGGTATTTAATACAGGATCATTTTGTAGACATTCTGCTATATTATTGTTGTTAACATCTCTGAGCAACAGCACTCCAAAACTGGTTATTCAACCCAAGCTATTTCCTGGCCATTCTTCATAACACAGCTGAACACTTTTGCTGTGCTGCAGAGAGCGTGTATGAAATGCTAACTACGTGCTGACATTTTCAGTTTCATTCCATGTCTTCAAGAAAGAAGGTGTAAACACCAGGGAAAGACCACCAGATATCTGGCTCTGCTATAGGGTGTCACACCCAGTGGCATCAGAGCCGATAGGGAGGACAGGACTGTTCAGGGGCGGGAGCTGGGGTGCGGGTAGCACTTGATATATAGGACACCGTTGGCCAGCTGTCTGGGGGTTAGACCTGTAGACAAAGACTGTAAAGACACAGAAGTTATTCACGCCATCTTCCTTCCCTCAGCACATTTTATTGCTTTTTTTTTTTCCAGTGCAGCATGGGATGTCTCAAGCAGCAAAGCTTTAAGTAACTTTCTTTAGGAAGCTGTTCGATAACTTGGAACACATCCCTGACAGAAAACTAAACTCCCTTTAATTTAAGGATTCCAGCTGAATGCTGCTGCTACTTACTCCCCAGTCACCCAGTCATTTAATCCACTATTCACTACACCTTTCTACGGCTATCAGCATTAGTAGCAAGTCCAGTGTCTCCTCTTGAAACAAAAAAACAACCAAACAAACAAAGTGTTCTTTAGCTTACTCACTTCTAAGGTCCGAGCATTTCTAATAAATACTTGATTTTGTCTTCTGCCCCGGGCTAATCCCAGTAGGTGCCAATATTTTACTCATCTGCCTCATTGGCATTTTTGACAAGGGGGGAAATCAACAGCATGCTGAAAAGATAATGTAATGAAGATGTTAAAGAATAAAAACTTGGGCTTAAATCCTGACTCCTGCAGAGCCTCATTAGTATAATTCACCCTGTCTCAATTCACCACCACTCATCACTGCTCATTATTTACAGTGCTTCAACTCATCTATAGTCTGTATGACCATGTTTCTATCCAAGCCAACATGTATTGGTTATTCGTGTATGCTTTGGTGAGGTGATATCAAAAGGTTTACTAAAATGCATGTATTATATCAGTTGCCTTTCATCTGCTTATTTTGTAATCTTATCAGAAAGGTAAAAAAGCAATCTGGCTAGAATTTATCCTAAGCCTATTTGTCTTACTGCTTACGGTTCCATTATTAAAGCTGAGGAAAATAATCTTCTTTACTCCACCTCTCAATGCATTTATCATTTGCCTGCTTTTTGTGGTTCTAATTTCACTAGCTCTTCCAGTTAGTTACAAAACACTCTCAAAAATGGACCCTGCCATGGGAAAAGAAATGTCTGCACAATGGGGATAAGGTTTGTGGAAAGAAACCCAGAAATAGAAGCCAAGGTGTAGCAAATTTTGTTCCTAAATCTGCCTCTTCTGACCTTAATAAACTGCGTGTGCTAAAACTCAGTTCTGCAGCAAGGAGCACAAATCAACCAGCCAGAGCACTTCAGCAGTCCCTTAACTTTAACCACATGAAAAGTCCCTCTTGACTTCAGGGTCTACTCAAGTGTCACAAAGTAAGTACAAGCTTCACAGAAGGAAAAAAAAAAAACCAACTGCAGTAAATCACAAGCCTCATTTATTAGCTCTGAGGGCCTACCTCCCGCAGATGGAGGAAGCAAGAATACAAAGCACGGCTGTTGTTGCTGCTGAGGAGCTCTGAGGTCCACACCTGGCTCTGCACAAGCCAGTTCTTCTCTTTTTTTTGTTTTGCCTCTTGACCAGCATTCGTTCATACGCCTCATTCTCTTTGTTATTTGTTGTAGGGTTCTTGAGCTTAGTTTTTGGAATTCCCTGGTAGGACCTATTGCATGACCTCCCTGTTATACTCTCCCCTTGCTACTAAGTTCACATTTCACACAATCACCCTCTGCACCTGCAAATGGCAGAAATGGTTTGAGATGTTATCCTCTACACTGCAGACCAAGTAGAGGTTCTTCAGTCACCAAAAAAAAAAAAGACCAAAAGTAAAGGAATTGGGGGCCTCTGTCTGTTTTAAATAGGCACACCAACTTTGTCCACAGAACGTTTACTCAATCAAATGGGGCTGATATTTTTTTACATCATTTTGCAAGTCCCACTAGACTTTAAGACTTACTGGACTACAGCTACAGCATTTTTCCTTAAGCATATTTTCCTTGAGCCAAAATAAGTCTTCCCAGCAAAAATCCAAGCCACCTCCAAAACCTGCTAAAACCCCCAAACCCAGCCCAGTAGTCCAGGACGACACCTACCCGCCACTACCACACTACAGTAACATGATGCCGCTTCTTAAATGGCCAAGAAAAAATAAAGAAAATAAATCGTTATAAACTGAAAGGGTAACAACATCTGTCAATACAGCGTCGCACGAAAAAATAGCTTCTGCTCTTGGCAGTGGAAGGATGATGTTGTCGTAGGCCAGTTAGAGAATCTCTGACCCACAGCTGGATTTTCAGCAACAAGAGCAAATGGTTGGAAGTGTTCAGCAAAAGAAATGTGTGAACATAGCTAGGGAGGGAAGAGGAGAAAGAAGACTGAAGACATGAAGTCAAAAGAGATCTGACTCTTAATATTAAGACATTAAAAAAATAATGATATTAAACATAATCATGATAGAGACTGACCTAGAAGAAAATACACCCAAATAAAAGGGAATACAGTGCAGGAACAGTTGAAATCAAGGAATACTAAAGCAAATACTGATGAACAAGCAGTGACAAAAGAGGAACAGCAGTGTTCAGCCTGAACTGGATGCAGAAGCCATTTGAACCACTGTATTTACTTTCTCTCGCTTTTTTGTTTTTTCTTTTATTGAATAGATCACTTCTGCTTACTCCAAGGAAAGAGAAACAAACATTTAACATTTCAGACATCTGTGAAACTGAAAACCCTGCAAGGCCATCCAGGAACACTGTGGATATGTTGAACGGTGTTCAGTGAAGAAAATGGATCTGCTCAGACTTCCGTGAATGTCATTGACCTCCAAAGAATGAAAATACTAAGATTAATGATTGCATCGTAAGTGTTACACCACCAAATAGATCCAGTGGACCCTTGAACAGGATGAGGAAATGAGCAGCTCTAATTCTGTCTCCTGCTGCTTAAGACGCATGGGGTGTAACAAGCAATTTAGGAAGTGGATCTCCTGGCTGGTGCAATACCTTCTCACAGTATAGGGATCCTGAGGGCATTTCGCAACACGGTAGTTGCCAGCTGAAACACAGGGACACCTGTTTCACTGATGGAAGTACAGAGCACTTCGGTGCTAGTCAGAGAGATACATGCTGAAGTGTTTTGGCAGCTGAGGTAGAGGGCAGAGAGGGGCAAAGCAAACACATGCACGCACTCTGTGAATGCAAAAAATCCCACTCAATTCCTTCTACATTGCTCAGCCAAACAAGTCTCCTCACCCTTTTCAGTTCTGCAAGAAAAAAGACCCACAACTATGATTCACACAAAAAGGCAGAAAGGATGCAGCTTCACACACTTACCACTTTGCCTCAAAATTCAGCTAAGATTTACAGCACTTTCAAAAAGAGGTTCCTATGAAGTCTCTCAGTTAAGTTACAAGAGAGACAGAGACATTCCGGGTCGCACGTGACTTCTGAAAATTTAGACTAGGCAATGTGTAATAAACATGTAATTAGTCTTTCATTAGTAATTACTCAGGGGGCATAGAACTTAATTACAGTCTATTTCATTAATGATTATTGCATCCACCTATTCAAATACAATCAGTCGTGGAGAAAAACCGCACAGAAACATTTTCATATCTGGCTTTAGTCAACGTGAAGCCATATGTATTTTTTTTTTTTTAAACATTAGTCATTTTTAATTTCAGAACTGTTTTGCTTGCATAGGCATACTATATTTCAGAGCTGTACTATACAACAAAATCTTATGCATTTGCAAAATTGTAGTGCACAGCTGTTTTGTTACTTATACTCCATCTTAAAATTGACTGGTTGGAAAATGAAGTTTGTCTGAAAACAATAACTTCTGATCTCATTTAAGTTTACAGAGCTCCCTATGAAAGTCCCTCTTCTTTGAGCTGAAAATGTGATTCACCAGCAAAATAAATGCTGTCCTGAAACTGCAATCCAGAAAGAAAGGGAGATTTTAGTTTCATTCTTTTCTTGTTTGGTGCTTTTCAACCAAAAACCTACAAATGTATTCAAGGGCAGAAGACCCAAGCAAACACAGCTGACTCAAACTAGAAGGTCAGTAAAACTGGGAAACAGCTGCATGAATAGCTTGCACTGATCAGAAGTGGTAATTCTCGGAAAATAAATAATTACCTGAGATACAAGTCAAACTGGTTCTGTGAACAGTCTTTGCTGAACACTGTTTTTAAAAAAGTAAAAGCATCAAAAGATGTTTGCATAACCAATTAGTTAGGATAGGTTACAAGCAGAGACCTAGAGAGATTTCATTCAACAGAACTAAAGAAATAAGGGCAGCATCTTATCTCAGGTAAATTAGTGGCACAACTTACAGTAATTTCAAAAAAGAGGAGTCTCGGACCTCACAAGTAAGGATGCTATTTGTTTCCTAACCAGGAATTCTTCTCTCTACTAATACTAGAGAGACATGTTAGAGAAATCCCTCAAAAATGATGGATTTGGTGTTTGTTTAAAAGAAGAAAGAAAAACTGAAGAAAAACAGCCTTTATGCCTGTGTCATCACCGTTCTGTCAGCCCACATCCTTACATGCAATATGCTGAACACCGGGCAACAAAATTAATGCCTGCCATGCAATAGGTAGCTGTAGGTGACTGATAAAAGGATCAACAGTTTCCAGTTCCATATTCAAGAAGGCACAAGGAGTAATGCTGGCAGCATTTAATAGTGTTTTACCCCGTAATTCAGTCCTGTGATGTAAATTGACAGTTACCAGCTGCGAGCCTGATGGTGACAAACCAAAGGCAGACAGACCTCCTCTTCCACGAGGGTCCTGTCGTGCCTCCTGGCACCCACTCCAGCTGTGATGGCTGAGGAGCTGCAGAGCCACTAAGCGACATGTTCACAAGGGGGTAAGAGGAGATGTAGCAGGTGGTACAGGGGAGGGTACCGCTGTTGGTCTCAGCCAAGTCCCAAATGGATTCAGGTGAAGACTAAAGGGTGAAAGAAGGAACATCTGTTAACCTAGGAAGGAGTACAAGAGAAGGCCACAGCCAAATTTTGGGGAGAAATCTTACAGAAGGGAAGTTTTCCAGCAGAGAACATTATCAGCTCTAACAGGAGCCAAATACTGGGGCCTGACATGTTGCAGGAGGGCATTTCAGCTAATGAGGGGCAACCCTCTGAGGTACGAGGCTACACCCCTAAAACACCATAACACACCAACATCTTTGCACAATAACTGGGGGTGGCAGCTGTTACAGAAATAAGCAGCAACTTTCCCTTGAAAAGAGTCAGGACTTAAACAGACCTACTGGCTAATTCAGAAGAACAATAATGCTTTGACAATAGGCTACCAAATATGAAGAAAAAAGGAAATTTCCTATTAAATACAGGAAATCTTCCCTCTCTGTTTCAGCAACAAAACCTGGAATGCCACCAGGCACTAAAGAATTAAACTGTATAAAGGAAAAGTAAGTGAAGACTGAAATGATTGCTGGTGGATACTAGCCCATGAAACTGCATCAAGATAAGGAGCACTGTCAACAGTTAACCTCTCACAGTATTTCCCCTAACTTCTATAATACATCGAAACGTTCACTTTGTCATTGAGCAGCAAATACAACAAATATATACCATCCTATGAACTGGAAAAAACACCTCTACTGATTTCACATAGAAGATAGTGCACGATCAGTATAATTAAGTAATTTGAAAATAGAAAAAAACAGGTTCTGCAGGTTTTGAAATGCAGGACAGAAATCTCTGCTTCTGCATTGTAATAGGTTATTTCTCCTCTAAAGGCAAATGTTTATGATTTTATTCCAGTCCATGGGATTGTCTCAAGATAACTAGATCTTCTACATTCAGCACATAAATATATTACTCCATTTTATTCCTGCTATTACAAAATGAGCATACTATGAATCCCATATTCACCCTACTCCCACAGTGCCTCTTCTTTATACAGAATGAATACAAACTGGGAAAGAATTAAGCTTCTGTGGCCAACTCATATTCTAACATCTTTTGAGTGCTTGAAAAGTAAGTATCTCCACTCTTTTTTTTTTATTTATATATATACACAAAGTTTTAAGAAAAAACTAAATAATGCAGTGTCATTTAACACAGAATGTCCACAGCAACTCCCCTTTCTTTTCTCTGCTAGAAAACTTTAATTATAAACTTAATGCCATATCCAATGTTTTGTATATTTTTTAAGTACAGCACTCAGTACAGAAGTCCATTTCAGGCCTAAAAACCCTCGTATGGTACTATAAAGCCATTAACTGTATATTAAATTACATACATTTTGTTTATACTACATTTCATTTTAGCTGTGATGGCCCAGTAATTACTACTGATTGTTTCTGATCTCTCACATATGAAAAAGCATGGCTGGTAAATTAGTGATGATAACCAATAATGAGAAGCAAGGGCATTTATACTTTCTTTTAGTATACCATTTAATTGTTATTAAAAAAATCCATTATGCTCTCTATTTTACTCCGTAAGGCAGATCCAACCCATTAAATATATCTTTTATTTTTTCTCCTTTTTTTAACAAAGCTCACAAGATATTATCATATTGCCTTTTCTCTCTCACTGCACTGCCAAGCTCTGGCCAACCAATTCTGAATTTGCTTTCACTTTCAGACATTTATCTGCATACAGTTAGGTGAAAGGTATTATTAATCATATCCTGTTGCTAGGCTACCTGGAGATGTTCATTTAAGCTTAATGTTTCTCTTTGTTAAAAAGTGCCATGAGGAACACACAGATTTGAGACAAGAAAAATACCTTGCATAAGCTGCTTTTAAAAAAAAAAAAAAAAAAAAATCAAGACTCTCATAACAGAATATGCATTAACAAGAAAAATAGTTTTAAAAAACCCAGCATAGTCTACAGTTTACATAGTATAGTTTCATTTGGCGCGTGGACCTTTTGGATAACCGAGATGCACAATAAGAATTAAAATCAAGGTTCAATGTTTCGCCTCATAGCTGATGGAAGACCTGTAAAGACACTACAGTGTCTTTATTTAGAAATAGTTCAGCAATGAGAGCATTATCTAATATTCAGTGAAATGAACAGAAACATATTTACTACATATAATTTGAACAAAAATACCGTATATGCCTAAGTAAATTAGCATAGTGTTTATAAGTTTATTGGTGTAAGCTTATGTGAACTTACACCTCTACATATAAATTCGTATTCATTTTATGCCTTTACTACATCGTAACACAAGATACTCATTTCACAAACACCTTTCGTCAAGTAGAACAACTTGATGAAATCCCACCAGCCATACCCACCAGTCCACATTCACCCCCTGAGGGTACCATGTAAGTGTAGCCATCCATTCCTGCGGACATCCTACTCGCATGTCTGCCACATCTCGGAATAGTTACCAATGACTTAAAGTTACATGTTACAAAGTTCGGTGTAACAAAAGAGGTTAAGGAGCACAAGAGTGGGATGCCACTTAAATGGCTCTTTTTACCGAGCGAGTAGCAGTGGTTCAGCTGAATTGGAAAACATGAAGCAAAATCCTAGCACAGACAAGGCCACGCATTATTTTACTCCAAGATAGCAGGATGAAGTTCTCCTACTCTCTCAAGGTCTTTAATACAACCTGCTCCCCCATTTAAAAATCTGTCTATGTTACAGCTTAAATCGCATTCATGAACTGAAGCAAAACAGGCCACATTGTTTCCCTTCCACTCTGCCCCAGCTTGTCTACACAGAATTACAGGCCAATTAACTTACACCTTGAAGGTGAAATACGCCACTCTTACTCAGAGGACTGGCTAAAAAAAAGGACCTACCTGAATGACTTTCCAAGAATTTTGCAGCACTGATACCCATTGCAATTCAAGTGGATGAGAGTAAATCCCATCTCTGTAGGATCCCTTTCCATCACTGAAGACAGAAAGCATCAGCTATTGATTGAGAGTGTCAACAGCTGGTATATACACCTAACCGGAAATTTGGGTTGTAGCCCTTAAAAACATATAAGCAGCAGCACACTCTCAACACAGTGGACACTCATAACATCCTAACTCATCCGTTCTGCTGAAATGCAAAAATTCTGAATGTCAGCATAGACTGGCAAATCTTCCGTTTCTGGGGCAAGTAAGCCTTTTTCTGAAGTTTTGCCCTGAAAGCGAACACAGCGCTTTGACGAAGTGAGAGTAAGCAGTGCTACAGAGTTTTCAATACAGATTTCTGGCTTGGATACTGGTTATCACAGGAAACAAACGCGGGTGCAGACAGTACCATCAACACCATAATGAAAGTAGTCTTCACTCTTTACAGAACTAGGAAACCAAAAATGACCTTCAGAGACTCTTTTTTTAACTCCTGCTACCTAACGTTTTGGTGCCTTCCAAACAACAACTGCAAGCAGTTCTCTTCCCAATTCTTCATGTGAAAAATGGATGCAAAATACTTCTGGAAGACATTACTGCAGTACATTCACGTCTTGCCAAAAAACAGTACAAAAATGTCTGTAGTATGGAAGAATAAGTGATTTTTCAGAGTTTCCTTTTTTAAAGAAATTATTTCCAATTAACTTTAATTTCTGCCCTAACTTTATCAGCGTAGAGAAGTTTGCAATCAGCATTTTCAGAAGTACTAAGCACTGGATTCTTAAGTGCCTAAGTAGAGATTTTTTAAAAGTTTATGTCATTTGGGTTTTGAAGTGTCTACTGGTGGTTTCAATCAATATTCAATTCTATTTATTCTTCACGGAAAAAGACAAGAAAATGTTGTTGTCCAAAATGAACCTAAAAGCCTGTAGGCATGTTTCCGGCATGAATTCCGGTCTAAGATTCCTAACTGCAGTCATGTTTTCCTTTGAGAAAGCTGAGATGAAGCCAAACAGGCAATGCTGGGGACTAAGCTAGTGCTGGTGATGTCATCATAAGAATTTTGATTGTTTGATCAAGGACAAATTACTTCATGCCTTTAAGAGCAGTAAATATGAGGACAAAAGTTAGCTGAGAACTTGTCATAGTAGAAACCTTCTCCCACTTGTGTTTGGAGAGGTCCAAAACAGGACTGCAGCTGCTCTTGCAGAATAAGCAGAACTGTAGTGAACAAAGAGAATGTCAGCATAAGCTCTCTAGTCTAAGAGGAAGAGAGCTTTAGAAACCTTGGCCAGTTTACAGACACCCAACGTGAGCATCAAAAGCATGAGTTTGGTATCTTGTTCACAGTACTCATCTGTTGTCTTTGGCTATGTTTAGTGCCTAATATTAGAGAGGTATTCACATCATTCCATGGTCAAATTCTCAGATGTAAATAGCATGAAAAACACAGAAAGAGGTAATACTTTTTACTTTGGATACTGACATTCAAAAATGTTGAGTGAAAACATGCAACGTCTGCACAAAGCTAAGACTGGCTGCCTGACACAAATAGTGAGGAACCGCTTCTCTTCCACACTGCAGAAGTGGCCAGAAGAAGAGAAGCCATGTCAGTTTAGGGAAGGAGACCAAACGATGTCCTGTTAAGTTTTTTAGGAAAAGATGAAGGGGATGCAATACAGGTTCAGTAACTTATGACATGTTGGTTATCTTGAACAGGGGAAAAAATTCTGGCAGCTCAAAAATCCTTCTGCTTGGTATACACAGAGATGGAGCAGCAATTTCAAAAGACTGAAAGGTTACACTAAAGTTGAATCATGCCTACCACATAGTTAGGGAAGTAGGGTAAGTCATGAGCCCTGAATTATTTCATGCTGCAGCAAGACTGCTACTTACACACAAATTACCTGGCTTGAAGCTAGCCCAAAGTGTCTCCAATACAATGAAGTCACTATTCGTGGATGCAATTTAGAGCACAGAGTAGTTGCCAAGTATCTAGTTCTAAACAGGCTGGTTGCTGCTTTGCACCCTTCATATGTATTTAAATAAGTTCTGCAGCCCAAAGTAACACAAATGTATACAAATCATATAAGTGACTTGCCCCATATAAAAACTATTTTACATACAAATATATAAAGGTATCACTAGCTAGATTTAAAAAAAATTTAGATTTAGTTTTAAAAGTGCCATCCTCAAAACGCTTTACTGGTCAAACATTTTCATATACATCATTGCTGACATTGTACTAAAAGTCATATTGATGAAGACCTGTACCTCTGGCATTGTTTTTTATAGTAAGTGTACCAGATAGCTATTTCATCAATGAAGATCTATTCAGTTTAAAATCTTGCAAATAAATTGTTCTAACACTACAGCATTTTTAAAAATTCATTCAAGGAAGAAGAGATTCAGTTTCATTTAGAAGATCAAGCATTTCTTCACAGAGAAGAACACCTAGAACAAACGTGGCCCTGCTTTATGTTTACAGGACTATGCTTTCTGGTTTGGTAGTTCTGCTTTAATAATGCTTTGTAGCAGTACTAACTCCACATTGCTACCCAAGTTATTTTTCCCTCGAACTTCAGATTTCAGGTGGGTGGGGGAGAAGGAAAAAAAAAAACCAAACCAAACCCAACAAAACATCCTTTCTTGATGTGAGATACAATTAGATAAAACCCTTCATTTTTAACTTACCACAGTCAGTTTTAATACAGGAAAAGTATATCAAAACATCCCACTGTTAAAAATACTCTGTAGCAGTATTTTAAATAGGTAGCATCCAGTTGTAAGGAACCCTAACATGGAACTAAAGCATGGAGGGCAAATTCAGTAATGGACACATTTACTGCAGCCTCAGCATCCCCAAATACAACAGAGAGAAAGCCGTGGATAGTTTCCTCCCCAGCTAGAAGATAACTTCCTCTCATCCCACAGTCCCCGATGTAGGGACCACACCGCTGAGACGCTGCTGTAGGCAGTGTCGCATGGAGTCTTCTGTAGCCCAGGAACACTACAGTATCTTCTACAGCCCTCCAGAACTGCTCAATTCACGGCCAGCGGCTCCTCAAAAAAGCACCCCTCAAACCGGTGAGAGTGATTTAAAGCTAACTGAAATTACCTTCTCTTCTAATGAACAGCTAGTTCTTCAAGAACTAGCTAAAACACACCACACCTACTATTTCACCTAATGAGATGACTCACTAATGTGATTACTGAGTAATCCCCCTCCTGCCGGTATTTTGAATGACCAGATTTAACTTGAATTTCTACAGACTCAGCTATGCGGTATGAACCTCCTTATACCACCATGCTGAGCATGCAGGTTTAGTGCTCACTTCTACAATTTAACGTCCTACCTGCCAGTACTCAATTTTGTGGTAACACCTAGTTCACTGAGGTTCTCCACACAAGTTAACTGTGCCTTATTTTCATGACACACTTATCTTACAACTTATATTCAACTTTTTGCCATTTAGCTAAAAATGCTGACTCGCCCTTTTCTAAGGGCCAAGAACAGCTTTCGTTTCACAGACATAACCAAGACATCTTTCGGACTTCGTTGCTCTTTATACTCCTCATTTAACCAATCAAACAAAATCTGCTTCCTGTAACAATGCATTCAGTGAAGTACTTCCTTTGTGTGTAGGCTTTGTCTAAAAGATTCTCATTTCTCCTACAGTACACTTCAGGTCTATTCCCTTCACTGTTTCCTCAGAAAAGAGCCTCAACGTCTCCTGTCTTGCTAGCTCTGTGCACGCAGCTCAACATCTCAAAAAGTTCCTGGTTCCTGCAACAGGAGTAAGATTTCAGCTAATACCACAAGTGTATTTTTCAGAGCTACAGTCTATGCCCATCTGATAGCAACATCCAGATGTCTTGGCATGCTCCAAGTTTGAGAAGTGGTTCTTTTCTTCTACCTTAATTGGAAACGAGTTCTCTCAAATACAGTTTGTCCTTCTCAACCTTTGTTATCTTCATCCCTCATGAAATATGTCTCCTCATCTGGAAAACTCATTCCACTTGAATTCTACTCTGTTTCCACCTGACAGCATCCCTCTGTACTTTCTGTCCAAACAACTCCCGTTCCATTGGCTCCAGAGATTTGGCCTCAAGATACTGCATTTGAGCTCTGATGGCCATGTGCTACTGTTCATACCAGAATAATCGCAGTCTGAACTGACGATTATAATTTAAGCCACAAATATTTGTTATTAAGAGGCAGAGGACTGTAACAGATCTCTTCTGCATAGTACAATAAATGCAAAAGGATTTTTATCTCCGGAGTCTCTACAAGGATACAAGTTTTAAGGCATGCTTTGAAACACGCTTTTGATTCAATTATTGTTAATTGCAAAACATGAAGGTCATGGTATGGACTATACATCTTCAAAATGTTTATTAAAGTAGCACTGATCACTAACTTAATTAGTCATATCTGCAGTGCTATTCTTCTCCCGCTACCGTCCTTCTCTTCATAGCTTTTCAGATTCTCAGCACATTTTTTTCAGTATTCCTCTGTAGCAATTCTATAATTCATTAAGAGAGATGACAATGCAGAAAGAGCAAAGGGTTTTAAATTTTCTAGGAAGTACTGGGCGATAATAACATCCAAGAAAGTCACCTTTTATACTATGGCTTAGCTGTTCCCCAGAACGGGAAAGGGGTGTGCCACCATCTTCTAAGGGAAAGAAAGGGGAAGACTTAAAACCCCATTTATATTCTAAGGTTTCAACATCCAGTGAGGAATTTAGCGATCAAACAACTTTACATTCCATGTACAGGAAAACATGAACTTTGTTGGGTTTTGCCTCTTAGGTTTCTTTTAAACACAGGGGTGATTTTTAAGATGATTTGGATCTCAATGTCATGGAAAGCTTGAATCAGTACTAAGAGGTTTTACCCAAATTATGTGTTTTTAAGATGCCAAAATATTGAATGCATAAACTATTTATGTTTGGAGACACAAAAGAGAGGAAGAATAGCACTTTAATTGCTTTGTTTCTACATACCCTTACACTTATGCCCCTATGAAGTTGCAGAGAAGCTCAGTAACCCATGAAGAATGCAATATAATATAACAAAGCATATGTGGATAACTCCGACCCCATTTTTTGCTCTTTGCTTTTATGAGGAGTCACAAAAATACTTCATACTTTATTATTTTTGTAGCACCTATGAGCAAAGTGTACTCTGTTTTTTTTATGTCAGCGAACCAACCACTAAATCACCAGAAGTTTAATCATTTAATATTCAAAGTATCATCTTACATTCAGTTCCTCCTGCTCCATATATATAAAACAAGGGTGTGGGAGAACAGATCCTGCCATTACTAGCCAGAAGGAGCAAAGCATACTTCTGTCTGACAACCCCTAACTCTTACATCACTTGCAATACTTCGTAAGTTCTATTTTTAATAAAAGCATGGCTGAAGCTAACTCTTGACAAGGAACAAACACTTTCCTTCAGTAAGCATAACAAGATAATGAACTATACCCACCTGTATACAAAAGTAGTAAAAATAAAATAAATCACTGAACAGCTTTAACTTATGGATGCACCAGAGCAGAGAAAATAAACCACAAACATTTTATGCTAAACCCATGCTGATCTGGAAAGAAAAGTCAAAAAAAGCTGGAAAAGGAAAAAAAAGTTATCCATATCTCATCTACTTACAAAAAGATACTCTTCCCAATACACCAAGATCCTACTGCATATACAGGTTAAAGGGACAAGAAATAGTGCATGAAATAATAGTTTATATATATTAAAAAATCCTGATACCAAATGCAAGAGAAAAATACAGCCCAGAGATTTTTACTTTCTTATCTTTCAAATAGCTAATGGAATTCTTCTTTTACCCAGAATCAATGCTTTTGCTGTTTGCCCACTTTTCTGAATTAGGACAATTAGTTTTCCTTCTATTTCCCACTGTAGAACTCAAAATGTGCAAGACTTTTGACATGTTGTTCCATTTAGTGACCCTGTCTGTGTCTCACCACGTTTCTTTCCACGACGAGAAGTGTGGGGATTACCTGCAGAAAATGCTGAGCTATTGGGGTCTCCCTGAACAAGTAAAAAAACTGGTTTTGGAGGAATGACATCTCTACTTTGTCCACATGAGATGGAGCCATTTGCTAGGCTCCTAGTGCCCTTCTGAACTGCTGCTCATTTGCGAGGACAATATAGAGACCTTCAAAATTATAAAAGAGCTGTACGTCTCTCAGAGACCTCAAGCCAGGCATCAAATGGCTGGTATTAGAAAAAGGTAGAACAATACACAAAGCAAAACCCCACTCTACTTCTGATTAAGGTCTGTGTATGTAAATCCTCGGTATCATTTCATACTCTGTAACTTAAGGGAAGGGATGCCATCCAGAGGGACCTTGACAGGCTTGAGAAGTGGGCCTGTGCGAACCCCATGAAGTTCAACAAGGCCAAGTGCAAGGTCCTGCACAGGGGTCAGGGCAATCCCAAGCACAAATACAGGCTGGGCGGGGAATGAATTGAGAGCAGCCCTGCAGAGAGGGACTTGGGGGTGTTGGTTGATGAGAAGCTCAATATGACACAGCAATGTGCGCTTGCAGCCCAGAAGGCCAACCGTATCCTGGGCTGCATCAAAAGAAGCGTGGCCAACAGGTCAAGGGAGGTGATTCTGCCCCTCTACTCTGCTCTGGAGAGACCCCACCTGGAGTATCGCGTCCAGCTCTGGAGTCCTCAGCGCAGGAAAGACATGGACCTGTTGGAGCAGGTCCAAAAGAGGGCCACAAAAATGATCAGGGAGATGGAACACCTCTCCTATGAGTAAAGGCTGAGAGAGTTGGGCTTGTTCAGCCTGGAGAAGTGAAGGCTTCGCGGAGACCTTATAGCAGCCTTCCAGTACTTGAAGGGGGCCTACAAGAAAGCTGGAGAGGGACTTTTTACAAGGGCATGTAGTGATAGCCCAACGGGTAATGGCTTTAAACTGAAAGAGGGTACATTTAGATTAGATGTAAGGAAGAAATTCTTCACTATGAGGGTGGTGAGGCACTGGAACAGGTTGCCCAGAGAAGCTCTGGATGCCCCATCCCTGGAAACATTCAAGGCCAGGCTGGATGGGACTTTCAGCAACCTGGTCTAGTGGAAGGGGTCCCTGCCCATGGCAGGGGGGTCCCTGCCCATGGCAGGGGGGTTGGAATTAGGTGATTTCCAATCCAAACCATTCTATGATTCTATCATTTTAACAAGTAAATTTATCCTGGTGATGGTTTCTAGGTACAGATTTCTCTGGAACTTCAGTGCCCATGGATGGTGGGCATTAAACCCCGTAGTTTTAGCTAGCAAGAAACCAAAAGCCTTGAAGGCCTTCCACCTTACATCACCAAGCTAACCAGATACGGAACTAGCATCCAAAGCAATAAATAAGAGGAAACCAGCTTCAGAGGTCAAATATCATTTATTTTCAATTTGAGGACAGAATTAGTTGTCCTGTTCAAATAAAATTGCTGTTGCAACAGATAAGGTCTTTATCATGACAGTACTTTGGACAGCACAAGAGGATACATACAAATAGCCATGCTTTGTATTTTTGACCACTAGTAAGAACATACTTTTCCCCAACTCTGATTATTGGTATAACTGGACTCCTTTTTCATTTTAGCTTCTATTGTAAATATTTTCTTTTAAAGCATTTTTGGTACAAAAGAACATCATAGCAATAAAATATTACAACATTTATGTAAAAGGAGGAGGTAGTTTGAGGCTCTTGGGTGCAAATAAGAAAAGCAAAGGAAGTTAATGCGCTTAAGCTAACTTGCTCTATTTATTGGTGCCTATTGGTTCTGAATATTTTTCTTCTCCTACTTTAACATACCTTATTATATATAGCTGTTGGAATTAAAATTATAAGAAAAGAACATTCTGCCTGAGGGATTGAAAGAGAAATGGGAGAACAAAAAGAAACAGTGAATCTGTCAAGCTCAGATAAAAAGAATACTCAAAGAATTATGGATGATAGTTTGGATATTGCATGGAAGAATTAACAACTTTGTCTTGAGAAGGTATATTTTTGATAGTAAGAAGCATCTGTAGCCATGTCCAGTTGAGGTGTTAAAACACGACAAATTATCATCTCTACCACTGCAAGGTGCATTTTCCACCATCTTTGCTCTGCTTTTTGCCCCTTTAGAACAATCCTTCTTTCAAGTTACCAGTCAGCTCAAGTGTGTAGAAAACATGAACAAATCCATACATTTTTCTATATAGAAAAATGGCTCAAAAAACCATCAAAAATATATCTACTTTGCTTTTGATAATGAGAGGCAACAGAAAGGGAAATAGAACATGGTAAAAACTTACTATATGCATAAGTATCCGGAGTCTATTAGGACTTAATCTACCTGATGCAAAATGTTTAAATATTAACATTACCTTCCCAAAAAAGTAAACATACAATACAGTTCTATAATATGTAAAGAAGAATATATCAGGCTTATGAAAGAACTCTTGGTTAGACCACTGTAATCAACATTAATACCTTTAATATAAACCGCACTGAAACATCCTCCAGCACCACTTCTTTGGAGGGAGTGGAGGCTGAAATACAAAACTAACCTTTGTATGTGTTTCTAGTTTAAACAGTTAGTGAACTATAAACTGTATTTTTCCCATTCTTTTGGTCCTTAAATGTGTGAATACTCAAGCTATACACAACTGCCTTACAGATACTGACATAATATTTATTGAAAGTCTAATTGTGAAGTTATTAGATTGTATTTTAATTTAATGTTTTATTTATTTATTATTTAATGTTTTAATTAAATATTTGATATTATTTAATATTTCAAACCAAGCAACTCACAGTATGTTTGCTGAGGATTTTTTGTTTTGTTTTGTTTTTAAATTTTGCTTTATTGGGCCGAATATACAAGGACATACAGAACCAGAAAATTTGAGATGGTGAACAGAATTGGCTTCTAAATGCAGTAAACTAAATATTCCTACTGACATACCAGTTACTGACAGTTCTTAAACTAGGATAAATAAGGAATTATTGATACAATTCACATTTTATGCACCATCTGTCCACTTTGCAACCCCAGTTACTGAGCCTGTATGCAGTGGCCATTATCATTTACAAGAAATCATTTTATCTGAATAGATAATACATTTTGAGAAGATAAATGAATTGGTTATAAGAACTTTGTAAGCAATGAAAGCAGAGCACAAATCTTGAGGAACAGTAAAATCCTATCTCAGGATTTAATTCATAATGACCCCAGGTTTTCAGAGTTTCTAAGAAGAAATGGAACAAACAGAATTTCATTTTTCTGTGAGGAATGTTTTCTTGCCTTCGTAAGCAAGGGTCTCAGAGCACACTGAACGTGAAAAAAACTTTGTTGAGCCTAAGATGACATGTCCCTGTTAGTAGGGGATCCAAATACCAGAGAACACTTGCAAAGCAGGACCTGGCATCAACCCTGCTTTGTAGACAGGGAATTGGGGCATAAGAGTTTTCTGTATTGTTGAAGGTTTCTTAAGAAATCTATGGCAAGTTCAGACAGAACACGTTATCTTCCACCTTATCTAGGACCGCAGTTAAGAGCTCACCCTTCCTCCCACAGGAAAGGGAGGCAAAAGAGTTCAATGCCATAAATCTCTGAAGTTGCTGTTTACCAGGTAAGCACACCGCACGTCAAGGGAAAGCCACCTACCTTCGTAAAACTGAAAGCAACTTCCCGAATGTATAATGGCTGAAAGAGGATGCTGCACACTATATAAACCTCCTCACAGCATTTCATGTTGTGGATCTATTTTGCATTATTTTTCGCTTCCTATATTCACAGAGGAGCAACTGTGCTTGGTTGACCTGAACTTAAAAATGTTAACTTAAACCATACAACATACAAAGGGTTAACTAAGCTGAATAACCACCGAAGAACTTGGCAAACAATTGCAGTTTTATATAACCTAGCAACATGAAACCCCTTTCTATTCTTGGCTAGATTTCCTTTGCACACCCTCTTTAAAATGTTTATACATAAAGCGAACACAAACTGCAGTACCTCTAGGAGGCATTCACAAGGCTAATTTTAGGCAGAGGAAACCAGCCTCTTTCTAGACTCTCTCTTAAGCCCCTGGAAAGACAGCGGCTCCATAGGAGATGTTCAGAAAAGGACAATTAAACTGTATTTGTAATTGCAACCAGCAAACAAACAAGAACAGAAAAAACATTTTGAAACTTCAAACCAATAAATCACCTGCATCTGTACCTGCCTGCTCTCAACTTACTTTCAGCTTCACCCAGACAAATGTTCCTGTTTCTCCCCACCTGCCCATGCTCCAAACAACAAATACTACCAACTCTCTGGCCCAACCTTAGTCCAAACCAGTGTGTGACACCAACCTCACCGACACTACACGGCAGGAGAGACTGAGACCTGAAGTTATCTTGGAGGGCAAAAGGAAGCATCCTCCTCTCCACCAACTGCAGTGATCAGGAATATTAGCCTACTGACCCTAGCATTTCTTTTCCAAACTCCCTCCTACACATCTTGCCTCCTTCTTTCTCCTATATTTCATGACTCGTGCCTAGGCTTAAGATGCAAATCATGATTTGAAATCTCTTTACACCTTCCTTGATGAATCTCCATACACAATTTACAAAGCCTTCCATAAGTCCTCTTAGACCAATACAAAACTTTTCCCTTATTCATGCGTCACCACCCTGGTTTGCTTAAGAGAGTATGGAAAAATCTTATCTTGATCTTCTGCAACTAAATTGGGGGTCAAATGAGTCTACAACCATGATGTTCCGCATTAAAAAACTACAGCAAATCTCCATTTTAATTTTTTTAACTTAGGACCTCTAAGAGGAACAGCACGTACCCAAGCAGGGGCAGGAGAGCAGCACCATCCACTACAGGACTATTTACACCCAAGGGCACCCAGAGATGCTCATTTGCGGATTCTACAATGAAGGGCTGAAAGCACTCAGGTGTCTTGGTGGCCATGTCATGTTCAATACCATGTGGGAAATTTCTTACAATGCTTTATTGCTCAAATCCAAAATACCTCAAACTTTTCAGACCAAAAGTGAGCTATGAAAGTGGTCTTACTTGCTTAAAGCATGAAAAGCTTAACACTGAAGTAAGTTGACATTACCCTCATTTCCATAAACCACTGCAACTACTGACTGACATTTTGCAATTTAAGCAAGAGAGGAGTCAAATCTATACTGGCATTTCTACTGTCAGGCAAAATGTACGAAGCATGCAAAAACCTGCACTCCCATCTACTGCTTGTCACTGTATCAATGAAAAGCAAGTGCATATGTCACTTTCTCCTATCCATTTGCATTACACATAGAAGAAGGCACGATGCTCTGTATCTTCTCAAATACTGTTTTATATTCAACAGTGAGCCTTTACTGTTTCAGTATAGTACCCACTAGGACAGGCTGCTTAGTAGAAACTATCAGGCTAGAAGTCGTCCCCAAAACAGTTGCCATGTGCTTAGGTGGCGGCTAGACTTTTTTTTTTTAATGGAACAAAATGTTTGAACTTCTTCAGTAGAGATTCAGCAGTCTGAAATATATATTCTTGCATCTCTTAACTGGACCGTTACTTAAAATAGACTTCTTGAGGACTTCCTCCCCAAGAAAATTTACTCTTCAAGAAGGATATATTTTGTTACAAACACAAGGTTTCTCCAAACAACAAATGCATAAAAGAAAGGAAAAACAGAGTGAGAGGGCTTATATTACTTTCTGAAAGCCTTAAAATGTTTGATCAGCTCTGCTTTGAAGATTATTTAATCTGTGACTGAATGCTGCCTTCAGGAATTGAATTAAAAAGGAATACAACCTTTATCTAATAGTTCCAACAAAAGACAGTATAGTTGCTATCAGAAAGTATAACTTAGTAGAATTAAAATAAAACCCCCACAAGTTCAATGAAGGATGGACAAAACCGATTTCCCTATCAGACTCTCCAACTCATGCTTTAATAAACTGCACAGGCAGACTTTGCTCACAAAATTCTGAAGTCTCTTCATCTCAAATCAAAACTTAATCGATTGCTGTTGCAAGATCTCTTTATGAGAAATCATTCTTTAGAGGACAGACTGCAAAACATTTGCTAATAGTCTATGAAGTAGTGTAGCTAATTAAACAAAGTACATTTGTCAAATAAATTAAGTGATACATTATCATTTGCCTTCTCACTCTTAAATTCAAACACAGTAATCTATAATGCATCTCCAATATATCAGCATGAGTTTAAGGGGCCTTTGTTACAGCTAGTAAAAACCTCAATTACTCTTCTGAAGGAAAGTCTGACATTCTAATTTTTTTTTTTCCATTTTTAACAGGACACTGAATTTAAGCTACAGATCATATATTGCTTTGAATCAAACAGTTTCTTAAAAAGTAAACCCAGAGATTAAATAATGTAAATTTTATTACATTTTTCTTTGAAAAAAAACAAGAAAAAGCCTCTAATTTTTATTTGTATTTAGTTTCTCCTTTGATAAAATTACATTTTCCAGTGAAAATCATTCTGAGAGATTTTCAGATAATCTTAACCTTAATTTACTTAATCATTATTCTTCTGGGATGCAAAGAAAAACAGATCCTTACAAAGTTCTAAAAGAGTCTTTACAATTTCATTTTCCAATTTTTTTTTTCCCCAAGTGTAAACTCTTGTCAGGAAAATAAGTGAAAATTTTTATGAAAGTTGATGTAGTTACTTGCATCTACTTAGTGTTAAGCATAATTTCTCTTAGAGCCTTCCTTTGACCCACTAGGCTTGTGGGGTTTTTTCCTCAAAAAATTTGTGGTTATTGGTGGTTAGTTTCAAATCAGTAAAGTTACTTTTTTCCATCCATGTTACTTTTTTCCATCCCTCACATCTGGAAATTTCATTCAACAGTGACCCTTTGACACTACTGACACCTTCTTCATGAATTGTTGGCTAAGACAATTTTGTCTGCTAAAGTTTAGGCAGCAGTTTCATAGCTAGAACACCCTCAGTTGCTGTCAGATGCTCAGCTTCTCTCAGCTGAAGAAGCGAACTGGCATACCTATACCCACTAATGACAGACAGCTCTTCTGAGATGAAATGGCAGCAGGTCAGTTCCTCTAAGCAGTCAAAAGGGCGATGGCAGTAGCTTCACAAACATTGTTTAATGATTATTCTGTTCCCAAAGGTGTTGCAGCTGATTGATACACTAAAATTTCATTCTAGATGGTGATAAAAAACCCAAGCTATCCTACTATTTTATTTGCTATCCATACCCAGCAAATGTTTTGCCCAACTCAGACTGTCAGCTCCATTTCTAATCACTGTACAAGCAACGTTAAGCAAGTGTGGCATTCAGAACACTTGATGTTTTATACAAACAACAGAGGAATCCTCACTTACTTCTCTCCTTCTCGATCTTAGGCACCAAGAGACACATGTTTTGTCAAAAGCATGGAAAAAATATCCATCTAATCAAAACCTAATAATTATTTCAGTCGTGTTACTGACCTCATTGGCAGAGAAGTGCAGTTCTACCTGTTATTTTTAGAAAATGCTAATCCACCTCTTATGGAGAAAGTGCTTTATACCCACCCCCTCCCCCTCCCCAAATATCTATCAGGTCTCTGACCTGCTCTTATCAAAATCTCTCTCCTTGAAAGACAGTTTATTTATCCACTGTGGGAAGTCAATCCCAGAACACTCATGAGTACAGTTAAATAGATATCTTCCCCCACCACCTTTTTTAAAATAATTGGAAAACAACATTCTCCAAATTACTGTCAATTCTTTGATAGGTACAAAGCTGAGGTGATACAATCAATCATTCCTGACCTATACTTTTTGCTAGAGAAAAGCACAGAAAAGTGCCAAGAATGTAAAAAAGTAGCCAGGATGTTCTGCTGAGCCAATCACCCATTAGTCACTTTATTTTATGATCAGTAAATGACATTCTTACTGGGACAGAAGGTGGAAAATCTGTTTTAGCGATCCAATGATATCATGCTCTGGTGAATATTTCCGTAGAATTAAACAGCATCATATAAAAAAATGCTACTTGGAGTTTCCAGTACACTCAAGCTGGGCACTCGTCAACAGAGGAATCCCAGAGGAAAGGCATCAGTCAAGACGACACTGTACAAACTGATGGAAGAAGGAATAATCCATGTACTGAACACATGTCCGATCCAGGAAGCCTCTAAATTATAAATCAAAGAGGGCAGAGAAAATTCTCTGAATTATTATTATGAACTTGCCTTATTTTTACATAGCCTACTCTAGGCACCCTACTCTAGGCACTGTTGCAGAGACAATATGCTAAGCTTGAGAGACCTTTGGACCTGACCTGGTTTAGTTTTTCTTCTTCTCTGCCAAAGAAAATTGGCTTCATAAGTCTCTGCTTGAGACAGTTGAAGATACAGGTGACCTGATACGTCTTGTGAGGCAGAGGGTGATCAACTCGCTACCATACTACCCTCTGCTTGGCTCAAGTAGCATTTCTCTTTGAAACTCATGCTTTCAGGTTTGTAGCAGCCTGAATGCCTCCCCTCCCTGGTACTCGTGGCAGTCCAATATTTTAAGACTAAGTCATTATGTCCTATAAACATTCCTCATTTAAAGGACTATTTAGGATCCATTTGATTAAACTGTCCTGTTCAGAAAAGAAAACTCATAGGAGTCTGATTTGGGCTTTTTGCTTTTCTTGGACCCACCAAGTTTGTCAGTGGCAGGCATTTTTTTCCCCAAGGGCTGAATGTCATGCCACCAAACCTATTTTACCTCCCTTTCAGGCTCTGCCTTCCCTCCCCTTCCACCATTCCTCTTTCCCCAGCCCACAGCACCATGACAAGGCAGTGCCACCACATACAAATGCTTACTGTTACTTTCCATTAGATGTTTAGACATCAAATTAGGCCTCCTTCCCCCACAACAAATATTTTGTTTTATTAGTAGCTGGAAAACATTCCTAGATAGGTGTACTTTCAAGTGAACGTTTTTGATGATAGAATATTTGGCAGTACATGAAATGCAAACATATTTATTTGCTCAGTTTTATTGCTAGTTATTTAAGAACAAAATGTGACTGTCTGTAGCAATATAACTACCTGAAACATCACCTCTATGCTAAATACTTGTTGCACAAGTGTATTATCACATCAGAGGAAAACAACAAAAGCCAAAGAAAAAGAGTATTTAGAAAGAAGGCTAGGGACACTTAAGTACTTTCAATTGGTCAAACTTCAGTGTTCTTTGCACAAAAAATTTCCTTGTTAATTCTACTGATCACTTGTATGATCAGTAGACGCATCGTCATTCTCTAAAGCACAGGCCTTTTTGGCACAGGGTGATTTTAACATGAGGAAGATATTTCTACTTCTCATAAAAAGAGATGATACTCCTACACATTCACCATTGTAAGCCTTTACAAACTGCAGCCGCATTCACTTCTTCCAGATATTTGGAGGGCAGGAAAAGAAATAGCAGTGGGAACTGGAGTTCTGGAAAAACCTGAAATACCAGAAGTTTTCTCAAGGCAAAAACACAGTTTTGGCCAGGTTAGTCAAAATGCACCTGCAACATTAATTCTACATTCCCTACCCTTCAGTATGGCTAACTGTGTGATGACAGCCTTCTTTCAACGATGTCACTGGAATATCATTTAATGATAGAGAATTTAACTAATGATTGATATGTGAGAAACAGCATAGTCAAAGGCCAAAAATATTTGAGTGATAGGAACCACCAAGAAATAGTTGGACCAGAGTAATATGTAATTATGAAAAACATTAACATGTACAATAAATATGTAACAGTATAAAGTAAGTTTAGCACATTTCTCATAACAGAAGTTAGAATTAAACAACTGTACTATCTGGCTTACCCTCCTTTCCTATCATCAAGCAGCAAGAAACCATTCACTTTTCTCTGCTATTTTTTGAATCTCTCTCATTTTTCTATGGCTTACCTCAGTAGTAAACAGTACCAAAGCACATTTGTTAGTGAGTGTGTCAACTTTAAGAAACACATTACATTACTGAACAGGCTGAACTAGCCTTTTTGATCCTTTCTTGGATCTTTGGCCATTGTAGTGGGGATGAAACCAAAAAAGTGCTGTGCTACCGGCTCTGGCATTAGATATTCTGGCAGTCCTCTGACCCACAGGAAATACCTGGTCTTCAGGCACAAACGAATGCCAAAAGGGTAGCAAAAATTTGCAAAATAAACAGATGACCTCCCAAGTAATTAATATGACTAATAATATGGACAATAGTCCACATGGATTGGCCCATTTAAAATACCAAGATTAACCTCTAGCTTTTAAGAAAGTTGATTATTTATTTGTAGTGTGGCATTGGTCATCACAGACTAGTCTTTGCTTAAATTGACTCCCAGCTGTCATCCAGCTATGTTTTATTTACAGCATATTAAGGCCAGCCACACAATATGCATATTTTGGTAGCTGGAAAGGCAAGGCTGACTCTACTTGCCTAGAATACTCCGAACCCACCCGTCAGTCACAGTGTCTGGCAGTTTCACCTGGATTAAATTTATACGTATATCAGTCCTAAACCTGATGCCAATAGAGTTTCGTTATATTGCATGATCAATCATAACTTAAGAGGTAGCACACCTCAGCTATTTGCAGATTAATTCTACCAGAAAGGAATTTCTGCTCAAAGGTTAAATAAATCATGAAGTATTTATACCTCACTGCAACTACCTCAGCCTACATAAGCACAGTCTCATCTGCCTGTTCATCTCCAAAATAGACACACTGAAGTGAAAAATTGTAACGGAAAAGAAGTAGGGTGAAATTAATTTTGCCATCTGGAAGAGGATAAAGCAAATCTAAAAAAATCCAAAAAGTACAATAATCATGTCCATATTATTTCTTATGTTTCACATACACTTTGTGTTGCCACCCGCCCCAATCCAATGAAACTAATTTGAAAGTCAGAGGCAAAACCAGTTTTTTTTGAGACACATTTATCATCTCCTTCCCTCTGCTACCAGTCCCAAGACTGCAACAGCAAAACTTTGACATAAGATCAAACAGAGGAAGAAGAAAAATCATCAAACAGTTATTGTAAAAATACATTTGTTTTACATTTTGTTGCTTCATTGGATATCATTTAATCAGGGGCCAGTCAGCCAACTCTCACTCTAATGATTTTGCTCCTACAAGTAATTTCTTTAGTGATTAGGAGTCTATTCATATCAAATTGACTTTATTATTGCATTAATAATTCATCAACTCCCACAGCAAAAGAGTAAAAAAGAGAAAAACACATCCAAGTAAATTCCAGTCCCTCTACCAACCTTCCTGCCTTGTTTCTTTCCCTTCCATCACCGAACACGACAGATTTGTTTCTTCCCTAGTGTCAGGATTTTACGTATTCGATGACCTCTTAGAGGACTACTAGTAGGCAGAAAAGATCAGACATCTTGAGGATCTTATATTCCTATGGAAATTTCAGTTTCTAAAGAAAACAAGTTTCTGTCACCTTTATTAATAACTGTTCCGTGGAGCTACTCAGCTTGAGTGTTTCTAAATAGCTTATAAATCAAGCCAAAGTTCATGAAAAGTCTTGATTCTTTGGCCCTACATCAAAAACAGAGGTGCAGATCTTTCTGGAAAGTGTACCATAATTCTTAACCGCAATTACAGAATCATCTTAAAATAATGACATTTAATGAATTATATACGTAACATGTTTAAAGTAACAGACTGTGTTTTACACACAATTTAAGCGTCATGACCTGTGTCAACAGGTTGTAACCCATTAGTTCTCAGTAGTGGACAAGGCATACTGTGCATTAATGAATCTTTAGTGGTAGCAAGAAAGAGCCAGAAACAAAGAAAAACAAAAATAAAATTAATGTATCTACATGTGTTTTCTTCACTTATCTTGCCATTCTTCACTTGAAAAGCGTACTGTAATACTTTAATACACTGTAGTATGTTTTTTTTTTTTCAATACAATAACACTATTGCAACACAGATTCCACTGCATTATTTGGCCACTAAACGTTTTTCCAGGAATAAAGAAATAATTTTGCATGTATTAGCAGAACAAAAGGTGAAATTCTATTGACCTAGCTTTATTAAGCTTTTGCTAACTAAAGCCTCTCCTTCAACCGCCACTGCCATGAGGCCAAAGTCAGGAAGAATGAATGTGAAAAAAATAACAAGGCTCAAGGGTATTTGGTGGAAGAAACTAAGAGCTTCCATGACTAGTAGCCATCCTTTAACAAAAAAGCTGCAGCTTTTCTTACTCCACTGTTATTTCCAAAGCCCTCTACAAAGGACAAAGCTGGTGGCCTCTCCCTTGCCAATCCCCATCAACAACAGCTTTTTGGCACTCTTCTGACTGTTGGTGTCCCTCAAGAACATGGACTTGATGTCAAGCCCCCTCCAGTGGAGTAGCTGACCCTCCTACAAAGTTACTTAGCACGCACACTGCTCTATTTTCGTTCTTACTGAAATGCTGCCAAGAGCAGCCACAGCGGACAGCTTCCCGAGCAAACGAGAACGGTGAGAATCACGCCGCAACTCACAGTTATGCAGAGAAAACACCGTTTGCACATCACAGCAAATGGGTCTCTCCACTGGAGATCCATGGTCCCCATCCTAACCCGAGAAAGCAAGACCCTTCTTCACATTAAGGTTTGCACAGACATGTGTTTGAGAACCATCAACTGCTTCATGAGAGCAGGAACATACTTTTTTTTTTTAAACATAACATTATCTCCTATCTATACCATTCTCTGAAAACACAGTGTGGTTATGCAGAGTCAAAGTAACTTCTCATGGCATACAGCTCTGAACAATTGAAAAACTATGAGGTTTTGGCAACAAAAAGAAGGATTCAGGAACAACTCTGTTTCTTTCTCTTCCTGGGGTCTGTCTGCTCTTTTTAAAAGTTTAAGCAAGAATATCAAGTATGGTCAAGTCAGAGAGAAAACTGCCTTTGTACACAATGTTTACTATATTTATTATTTCCTATTAGACATATTTTCTTTCCTTAACAGAGCTATTTTGTGGATGAATGGTGGAGTACCAGGCACTGATATTTTCCTGTTTCTATTTAATACAACTGAGTGCTTCCAGCTGCAGCTAACAGAACTCACACACCACATCTCCCTAATTGATCACAACCAAAACCAAAAATCTCCAAACCCTCTTTTCTCCTGCAAATAATTTACCACGAGGCAATATGCACATACCTAGAGCACAACTGCGTGACTCTAAATAACCCTAAGTTCACTTGAGCTGTTTCTAAGTGCATGCTTGTATTAAGCCTAGATTATAATATATCTGTAGCAGAAAGTATTACAAGCCTTTAACAGCTTTTTCCTCCATCTATGCCCTTACACACGTACATACAGCTGGGCAAGTTCTTCTATGACTAGATTATAATTGGTACTGAAATGACCTGCTCCTTACCAATCACGTTAAATATAAAATCAATTAACACCTCCTCTTCTTTCACCTGGCATTTGCTCACAGTGAAATTTAATATTGATTCTGATTATTCTTAACCTTAGGCTGCTGATCTTCAGTTACTTTTCTGGATGTTATCCAGTGTCCATGACATGCAGAAGCCGTCCCCGAGGTGCATGTCAAATTTTGTGGCTATTAGGCCATCATCCATTATGTTCTAGGGCAATGAAATTCTTTGCCAGGAGACAAGTATTGCCTTGCTATCTCTGTTTCTCAAGAAACTCAATTTTCCAAAGCCCATGACTTTCTTCAAGTTTCCCCCCCTCCCCGTTGTCTGCTTGGCTCACAGCAGGTTTTGTGCACGTGAACTGAACTCCTTACAACCCCTGCCTCAACACCAGCTACCCCGTATGCCACCCCTGCCATTCCAGGAGCTTCTGAGCTGCAGCATCCCTGAGCCAAAAAAAAAAAAAAGTGAAAAAGTAAATTTAAGTCAACTGTCCCTACATCCGTTTCCTCTATTATTAGTTTGGAAAGGGCTAGCTTTGACCATGTGCTGCTTTTTTTTTTTTGAATATTACAGAACTTACACAGCCGACACCAGCAACCCATCCAGATATCTCCTCTAGAAGAAATTTATTTTCCTGCCTTTAGTCACCTCAAAAAAAAAAAAAAAAAAAGGAAGATTTCTATCATTCCTCAGATATTTTGATAATGCATGTCATTGTCCCTTGCAGATGGTGCTAAGTGTAGCTCATAGGAAGCCAGAGGATTAAGAGACAAAACCTGTGCCTACTCAGTCTGATTTTGCTAGGGCTATGCACTGTGAATTTCTGCCAGGATCGTGTGATAGAAAGCTGCATGGTCAATATAAACAAAATCATTTGAAACAACAAAGCTGTGAGGGACAAATTGTATTTGCTAGCAGGTATCACACAGGTTTAATAGAGGTCAATGATACTCTTGGATGTTGTTACCGTGGGGAGGCTCTCAATGTGGTAAGGAAACAATTGGTTTTGGTGAATATGAGTGGGACTGGAAGGAGTGGGAGTTCTTAAAGAACTACTGCAAGGGATAATATTTTCTTGCAAAATACTGTTGCCACTTGCTGCCAACTACATCTTCACTAAATCAAGATCAAACCAATCAAAATCCAAAGCAAATGATATGTGTGATATTTTATTCCCCATCACTTTACATCAAGTGAGGCTCATACACATCTGGGAACAGTTTCATCTATATACAGGGCAATGCTTAAAATACAGCAAATTTTGCAGTTTTTTTGAATAATGAATATTTACAGTTTTACAAAAAGGAGAGCCTTTAAGCTGATTTCGTCATTGACCCTGAACTTTGGATAGAAATGAACAAACTTTGGAGGGTGGTTTTTTTGTTTGTTTGGTTTTGGGTTTTGTTTTGTTTTGTTTTTGCTGTTTAAACATAGCATTTGATAGTATCCCACTCACTCTCCTTTGTGGCTGAGGACAGTAACATCCACTCCCACAGATACAGCCACAAGGCTCAAGGTTGGAGGAGCTGGGAAAGAAAACACTATATGCTGATGTGACACGAATCTTCCCAGTTTCAAACTGACAGTTACGAAATGCCTTCCACAGAAATACTGTAAAAATGTAGAAACATTCTTTTTCTTTGAATATGCCATTAACATAAATACAACAAAAAAATACAAAAAGTGAGACAGTTGTCTGAGGCAGCAGGGACCCAAACTTAAAAGCTCAGCCAATCTCCATGCTGCCATGCAATAATGATTACCTTTAAAAATACAAAAAAACCCCAAAAATAAAACCAGTTTTTCCGTGTTTAAAAAAAAAGTTAAAGGAAATTTTCTTCTTCCTTGAACCTTTTGCTCCGAGACATACATCACATTTTTTCCAGTAAATCATACACATGATCTGCAGGACATTAATCCCTCATACACTGGAATGGCTCCCATTACTTGTAACATGTCACACTCCTGATCTTTAAATGTTTATTTCACAGATGTTACAAGATGATCAAGAAATATCGCTAATTTATAGCAATAACCTGTTTACAGTAACACCAAATGAGTAAAATGGAAGCAAAAAGACAGAGTCAAAGGCTCTTGAGACTGAACACCAAAACCATTCCATATAAACTGATCCCCATGTATCCAAATATCTGACTGCTGTGAGAAGATAGGTTTCTGTCTAAAATATTTCTCCTACCAGGAGTCCCTACTCCCACACAAAGAAGGGAAATAAAGAGGATCCTAAAAGCAAATATACATGCATACCTATATATATATATACACACACTAAAAACAAATACCAGAATTTCTAATTTAATTCAAGTACGAAACCAAATGTTTCCCTTGGAATTTTGCAGAGACCACATCACATGCTCTAACAGGGCTGTTTGTAATCAAGTGACATATCAAAGCAGTTCAACATCAGACACAGAGGTAAGCAGCCTTAAATGTACTCCAGCAGCAACCACTTGCTATTCTGAAAACGTGCAGTGTACTTAAGGAAAACAGAAAAAGTAAGGAACAGAAAAACTTTTCTCTCAAAGTTTTACTACTATTACCTCTAAATGATGACCTGCCAGGTAAAAACTACCTCTCCAGCCTTCTTGCTTTGTAAGGCTATCTGTATGTCTTAAATGGTACTGCATCATACAATCAGCGCACTGAAGAGACAAGACTGAAGGGCATCATTGCCTGAATGATCAGCTTTTAAGAAAAGGGCTTTCTGGAACTGGAGAGGTGCTGTGAACTGAAAGTTATTAAAAGCAACAACAATGGTGGACAATAACTGAAAACTGACCACTTCACCCAATGACAGCACATCTCTTAGAAAATTATACAAAAGTTGAATAACTCATATCGAGCAAAAAAAAGTATAGATACTGAACAGAAAGAATGATTGCTAAGGGCTCCATGTAAAATCACATTTACAAATGTCATCTATATGTTCTGCTCCAAGGATCTGAATAACTGGAAAACAGTGTGAAGACTACTTATATGTGTTTCGTATCCAATTCGAAAGAGCATTTTGAACACAGCGTGACTGACACTCAGCCTTCCCAGGAAAGGGGACACCCCACTTCATGAGTGTTCCAATATCAAGCCAAAAAACCCTCCAGCGGTAGTTACAATACAAATTCTGAAGTGAGTTCAGTTACATACCTATAGGAGTAAGAAAGCTACAGTGGCCTCTTTTGAAAGTCCTGTTTGAAGATAGGCAAGAAAGAGTATGTTCAGGTGTCCTCGGTACAATTAAGACATGTGCTACACCCTTCTAGAAGTAGTCCTCTGTGGTCTAGGTATGAACAATGTTGGGTGGGTTGTCAAAAGCTCATATACAATAATAAACAAAATGTCATCAGCTTCTGCTCAAACATGTTATTGAATATATAGCTGAGAGGAGCCCCAAAAAACGCATCTCATTTAGTTTCTTTCATACTACTGGTACATGGAAGCTAAATATCAAAGGATTAAAACATACCACCAACTCAAAAATGCTCTTCCACAATAGCCTCAAGAAAATGGCATGGCAGGAATTTCTTTTAAGAAAGAAGGATTTCTAAGATTAGATGCAATTTAGTTATAGGAATGATAAAAGTAAAATGAATGAGATGCAAGATTGAGGGCTGCTAAACATCCAGACCTAGGAAGAACCTCCTCAAAAACAGATAAATACAGCCTTAAATGTTATGTGCTGCAATATGAAATTTTAACTTCTTTTTCTTAAAGCTTCTGGGTTTTGCAACTGCTGAAGACAGGGTGGGGCGCCACAATCACTAACTCTGAAAACCATAATTTCTTATATTTAGCTTTTACTTCTGTTTTTAGATCATTATAGTTTGACAAAGCATCAGTCTCTACCTGTTTCTTAATAGATTTTTTTGTGCAAAGACAACTGTTTTCTCCCTACAGCTTGCATCCACTTAAAGGGGGGTGGAAATCCATTTTATGTTATGTGGTGAAATTCATCTAATAAAATCTTGTAGTATTTCTGGGACTTCAGCAACTCTATAACTGCTCACTAAGCAGCATTTACTGATCCTATTAAATCCTTCAAGCCAATAACAAGGCAGATTTAAAAAAAAAAAAGAAACAAAAACACTTTACACAGAGACAACAGCATATTCTGACCAGAAGGGTAAGTCCTGAACACACCCAGCCTCTTTAGAACAGCCCAACATTAATAGTTGAGCATTGTAAACCAGGAAAATTTGCTTTGCTATACCAGTGGCAGTCTCCAAGCCAAATTCACAAGATTCCCATGAGCTACCCAAAACTTCTACAACAGAAATATTTCAAGGTTACTAAAAGAACTAAATTATTCATGATTAATAACCTTTATTGAGCCCTTTTCTCCTTTATTTACAAACCTGGTTTCTACAAATATATTAGTTTATTGTATTTAATGAAGACTGTCTGGCAAAACTATGACTTCGGTGTAAACAGTTGCCTTGCGATTCACTGCATGTGAACTGTCCTTTAAGCCACATGAATGTTTCTCCATTTAGGCAAGCTTTAATTAAAAATCAACCCGCACAAACAACAAAGACTAAGCATTAGTAGTGTGTATGCACACATTCATTTGCTACTTAGAGTGTCAAGGAAGAAGGCTCTACAGACTCAAAATATCTCACCAGGTTACCAAAGGACCCAAAAGATCCTCTTGGATTACCCAGCCTGGCAAAGTAGGAAAAAAAGCCCACCTGCTTACGCAGGGTAGTATGGATACAGCCTGGATAGCTACAGCAATAGCAGACTAAATTGAGACAGCTCATGTCAGTTCATGGAATTTCAAACTTTTCTTAAAATGGAATTTTTTTCTGAATTTTTATTCTGATTCTTCACAAAAACAAAAGCTGTGGCCTGAGGAATGGGGACGAGGTCTCTGTGATGAAGCTACTCAGGAGCTGGATGCGTGAAAACTGCAGGAAAGCACTCAGCCTGCAGAAGGATCCTGGCCACCCACACCCTGCAAAGGGAGGAGAAAGCATGCAGAAAACCCCCAGTATCCTTAAGGTGAGATACAAAACTGCTGGGAAAGAGAAGAGGCAGACTTTCCCACCCTCAGTAACCAGAAATCTATGGGAGGACAGAGGCAGTGCAGCCTTCTTCACATTAATTAGTGGTCATACTGCATCCCATGAAAACACTGAGGTAGTCCTTCATAATCATTAATTTACTAGGCATACTTCACAAGAAAGACTTACATAAACTTTAAGAGGACAAAAAAAATCCCACAACAAAACCCCACACAAGCCCAGCATACAGATCTACTCACAAAGATATTCTCAGATTATTTTGCAGTAATCAGTCACACTAAATCATATCAGCCCCCGTAAAAAAGAAGAGTTTTAAAGTACAAAATTAGAATCCCTAACTTAAAAATCCAATTCACATCTATAACATAGTAGGATTAAAATGCAAATGTCCTTTGCACCCCACACCCATCCCTAACTTAAAAATCCAATTCACATCTGTAACATAGTAGGATTAAAATGCAAATGTTCTTTGCACCCCACACCTCCCTAATTCAGGTGATTCTTGGTATAAAACTCAACATCAACTCTGGAAGACCCAGCAGTTTTCTTCCCCTGTGTAAGATTAACATGCTGGAAATTACTAAGCATGTAATAAATAGTAATTGCTTTTTAATCAGTGCCACAATATTTGATGCTTTCACTGAAGAATGCAAGACCGTATGGAGAACTGTCAAGTAAAGCTGTAGGATTTAGTTGAATTCACATCAAGCTTTATTTATGCATATGAATTTATACATAAGTGAATATATTTATACATGGAGAACTTGAAGTGCTCCATATATATTACATTATCAATGTCAATGAAGTTTTCAGCCAGATATAGTCTGCATGTGTTGACACTCATGTCGGACTATTCTTGACAAGTCTGTTCCTCACTACTCCACTGAAGTGAACTGAAGACACCCAACAGAAGGGCTCTGCTGCGTCTAAGTAAGGATATATCATCCTGTCTTTATACGCTCTGTGCACAGAGCCAAACCAAGAAACTTACCTGTTCTCTCAGTCTGCTAATGTCTCTGAAAAGCCATCAGAGAGGACCACCATGTAGCTAGCAGCTGTTTAGCTGTTTCTTAGACATCTCTAAATGAAAGATTTTCTCTTTTTTAAGGTATAGGGATGACGAACAAGAAATAATCTGAAAAGTCCAAGCGCAGTGGGAGGGAGCAGAAGAAATGGCTGTGCCGAGAGACGCATCCAGCTGCCGAACCTGCGGGTGCATCTGAAGTAGATGGACAGGATGAAAGATTAGGGAAGGTGTTCCTGGGCTGGATAAATTTGAGTCAGGAAGGAAGCTTGCAAAAGTAAATCAGAAAAAAACATGCTTAGATAAGATCGGTCTAGAGCAAAATAAGACAAATGGGGGAATCAAATCACAGCTGAGACCTCAGAGATGCGAAGAGCAAGTAGAAAGAAGAGCACCAAAAAGAGAGAAAGAAGTCAAACTATGAAAGAAAAATGGCATTAGGTCTAGTGTGAAAAATTATGAACCTAGAAAGAGAAAAGGTGGCAATGAGAATGATGAGCGTGAAAGCAAATAGTCGGACTTTAATAGGAGAAACACTAACAAGGAAATTGTATATTGCCATACAATTTTCCAATTCCCCACAAAATCTAAATCTGATTGGGAATAATTCATGCCACAGCTAGGAGAGCCTGAGAAATAAGTATGAACATTACAAACAACAATCAAGTAAAATGTACTATCTCTTCCAGTGATTGTGATTTATAAAGGCTCCAAGTCAGCTATTCAGAGGAATTGGGTGGTAACCAGCAGCACCTCACTGGTGCAAAAAAGATACTTTCCTAAACTCAAACGCAGCCAACTTTCCATCCTTCAGCAACCAAATGCAAACGCGAATGCTGTAGGTCTTGAGCAGAGCACCGTGGAAGATAAAAATAGTTCTGCCTACAACAAACACTTGTCTCTACAGGCTCATAGCACGGCAGTCGAGAAGCACGAGGCGCACTTTCCATTTTTTAATAGAACATCAAATCACACGCTCAGCCACTTGCAGATTAAAACTAGCTGTCTTACAGCTGTGCGACTAGTGATACGACTAAAGGAGCACATAAAATCCTTACAAAGATACTTGTCAATTTGGGATTCTCCAGACACAGCTCATCCCCAAAAAAGCCACAGTGCACAACACATGGCAATATGAAAAACACAGCAGAAGAGGAAAAAAAAAAAAAGAAAAAAGAGTGCAAAATGCCCGTAACTAAACTAATGTGTGTTGCGAATATGCAAATATGTTTTATTTCGTATCGACTCTTATGCAGCATACGGGGGTGGGGGGAACATTAGAGAACTAAGCTGCAGAAGGTTTAGAGGAGATACAGGTGTTTGAAATAAAAAAGAATGGCTCTCTACGTGTTAAATTGGAAGAAGAGGCAAGAGCAGACACCAAAGAATGATTTTCGCCATGCTCTTTCCAACATGCATGACCTAGCAACTGTAGAGAATGCCAAAATTCATTTTTTTGGATCTTGCTGAAGTGCTGTCACAACAGCAGTCCAGTGAGATAAAAGGGCGTTCCAAACTGCAGTCACACTTTAAGCTCACTAACCATTCTGTTATTCTCCGATAGTTTCCATTTTGTTATGGAAATGTTTTTACATGGAAATGACTTATATGTACAAGAAGCCTCTCTCCCGAAGAAGATTATGGCAATACATCAAACAAAACCCCAAAGAAAGCATACCGTTGCCCAAAAGAACACAGTATGTTCTAATTCCCCCTTTATTTTATTTTTCCTGTTTCTTTTTAATGGTAGATACATACAGACAGAAGAAAGGAGTGGAAAAAACAGAGAGAAATAGTAACAAGGAGCACTGCAAGGAAAGAAAGGTTAATTACAGCACAAGAAAAGATGCAAGGAATGTGAAGAATGTCAGCAAGTAAATAAATCAATAATCTACAGTCATCATCTACATTCCTGAACTACCCTGAAAGCATGGATATCTGCCCTTAACGTTCCTGACAATAGTAGGGATTTTCAAGGAAGGCTCCCTCCACAGTACGCTCTGTTTCTGCCAGCACCCTTGTGTCAACAGCTGATGACAAGGGAACCTTTCCAAAGGGAGCCTGTACTACCTCTTTTAACAGTTTTGTTAACACAAGCTTGTAAATACTTTGGAGCAGCCCAGAAATGTTAACAAGCTGAGGTTAATGTTGTGATCACTGCACAAAAACCCTCAAGGTCAGTGTCAAAAAATTGCAGGAATAATGCACTACATCCCCCCTCACCACTGCCACCTCTGCTCTCCAAAACACACCGGAGCCTAGCAGCTCATACAGAATAAAAGCACAGATCAATAAAGCCAGAAGACTAATGTATTTATATTATTATACAGATGTATTTCTTCACAATGGTATCAGCATAATATAAAGTAAGAGTCTTACAGAGGAAATGGAAGCGGAGCAATAGAGACAAGAGGACATAGAAGTCAGGACTTCTTAACAAGTTGGGAACATTCCGTATTGTTAATGGGGAAAAAACCCTAAAAACCAAACAAGCAAAAAAACCCCCAAACACCAAAACAAAACAAGTATACAAGTAAAATCAAGGATATGCCATCAAGTAACATGGCACAACAGAAGTGGATCTGCAGAGCAAAATAGTGCCTGTTAAGAACCTTACTGACATCCACCCTATACACATTTCAGGGGGGTTACTTCAGACTAACTCTAGCCTGGACCTGTGAACTGAGCATCCACTAGAGGTTGAGGTAAATAGCCTGGCTTAGTTTCATCCATAAAGGAACCTAGATCAACCTGTGGTGCAAACCAAAATATGGTAAATGGGGAACAACAGAAATTCAACTCACGAGCGTAATCCTGAGCCAATGCTAACATAGATTTATCCAAAGTTGCAATATGATCCTGATGCTATATATAAAAAAAGTCTTGTAAGTCCAGTATCTAATTCTGTCTCAAACAACCAACAAAAAAAATGGGATAGGATGATTCCACATAAGCAGTATTGCTTAGAAGACCACTTTTGTCTAGAAGACATAGCAGTAATTCTCCAAAAATTGCTTTGCCACACAAAATAAAATGTATAAAACCCACAGAAAATCAGCATACAGAATTATATCTAAACTGGACTTGCTTGGCTTCACGCATGCACAATATGCTTTTGCAACACTTGCTTTTGCAAATGAAGCTGATAAAATACGATTAGATAGCTAGGGGCATCTTTTCATGCAACTCAAGAAATTTCTTAATGCTTATATGAAGTGTAGCAATTGAAACAAGTCTGTTTTCAATGCCATTCTACTGCCAAATGGGGAGACTCCCCCCAACTGTCCACATGTATTTAACAGACTTTACAATCATCTTTGAAGTCATGGATGCACTTATATTAAAAAAAAAAAAACAAACAGAAGAAAGAAAGAAAACCTACCATACCTGTATGTTGTTCTTCAATCCAAGCTTGCAGATACATGAAGAGGAGTAGACCAGCTACTCCAAACATCAGTACAGACACAAAGACTTGTCTTAGGTTCATGACCCTATCGGAGGGCTACTTTTCAGCTTTCAGAAGGACGCATGGCTCACTTTTCTGAAGTTTTCAGCGTGCCTGCATCTTCTTCAGTATCTTCCCCTGAGACACTGACCTGGAATAACAAGAGATGGAGCTAGTTCTTGTGTTACATTTTTATTCTTCACCAGAGACTGTGTAAATAGTATACTATATACAAGCTGGAGCTCTTACAAGCTACTACTTTCAATGCTTAGATTTCTGTTCACAGTCTCGATGATCTTTCTACCCCTGGATGAGTTCCAAGCAGAAGTGTTTCTCGAAGTGGCTGCAGAGATCATTCCACCTCCATCCCACCGAACATCACCTGCTGTCGTAACAGAGCGAGGTGACACCCCAAACGAGACACCCAGGTGTCACACCAGTACACCGCTGCCCACCAACCATCACAGCTGAGAAGCTACAGCAGCAGCTGGAGGCCCCCCCAGGTGGCTGGGTTGCACCCCGGTACTGCCACCCCCCGTGATGGGCAACCCAGCACCTCTGCTTCTGGACCGCACGACCCTGTGCGCCCGAGGAGGGATGCCTGCTGTCACCCCCACAACACAACAGCTCCGCTCGCAGTGCCTCGGCATCGGTTCAACCGAAGCATCGGGGAGTCAGACTCTGATGTTTACCCTCAAACATGAATCCAAGTTGAGTTTTGCAGGGTTAGGGAACCTCAGCATAAGACGATATCAGTAAGTCAGCAGAAAGGGAATTAATGGATCATCTTTTTACTCAGCTATTTTGCAACATGGGAAGGACTTGTCAAGCACCCAATTCTTGCCACTAAGTTCAATGGAAATGAGATCAAATGTAAAACCTCAACAAAAAGATCACCTTCTTGCACAGCAGAGGGCCCAGAAAAAGGAAGTAATTTACCTGATACCCTGCAACTGCCACAAAGGGGCCATAAAATTCAGTTTATAACAACAGAACATAGAAGACACTGTGGATCATAAAAAAGCCAACTCCTTCACCTGAAACAGAACGTGTTCACTTTGAAAGCACGCTACTAGAAGCTAAAGAGCAACTGTTGAAACTGGCCTGCACAGCAAAAGAAAAAGTGTTAAAGTTCAACACAATGGACACCCTTGTAAGTGCGTATCTGATAGAAGTGTCCGGTAAACTACCGCAAAGAATGCGACGAAAAACTCAAGCTTTTAAAGGAAGACAGCCTACTGAAAAATATTTGAAAGAGAAATCTGTTAAAAGAACAGAGCTAAAGTACATGTGCATCCAAATAAACAGAAAAAGAAAATGCAGGCATTTAACAGTTATTCTGAAACGTACAAGTACTGCGTTGTATTGTTTGTATTTTTAAATAACTCAGCACTGTTACATCTATAATTGCTGAGTTTCTAAAAATACACATACAGTTTAGCAGGAACTCCCATTAAAAATAGCTGTTGAATGAACAAAGTAACTACATTAGAAAGAGACAAAAGATTTCAAGAACAACAAAACTGTGTTCAGAACTTTACAGAATTCTTTTCCAACTCTGTGCCATTAAAACTACATACTTCTCTGAAGCACAAACTTGCCTGCAGAAAATGTAAACTAGAGTTTAAATATTAATCATTTTATATGTAATTGTTCTGTAGAAGACAGATAGCTAGACATTAACAGAATGTAAATGTTCTGTCTGAATTCTTTTTTGTAGGGGTCATTGAAGTATCTGCTTCAAACCTGGAACACGGAAGGAAGGCGAGTAGGTGCTTTACTCAATCTAGTTCTTTCGGCCTTGATTCTGCAGAGATGGAATTTCCTACATGTTATATACATATACCTGTTTGCAGCTATTGTAATGATGCACAGGATTGGAAGGAAGCAGCGAAGATTGGCCAAAACCAAGGAAAATGCTTGGGGAATTCTCTGTGAAATGCCTTTTGTAGCATGGGTAGTGGAGCCTCCTTTCAGCCAGCTCTTCATCAGCTGTTATCACTTGCACCTTTTCCTACAGTGCCCTCAGCGTTCTCAGACTTGCAGTCTTCCTTATCTACCCTAAAAGGTTTACTTAGGTTTTTGCACCTAACTTCAGTCCTGCAGCAAATGCACTCTTTGCATGTCTTCAGAAATCACTCTGCTGACAAGACAGAAGCTTCCCAGCATAAGCAATGCTTCAAGAACCATTAGTCAAAGGACCAATAAATACAAACCTCTTCTGGTTTCCCCCAGACAAAAGCTGTGTTGTTCATGTAACAGGACATTGACAGCATCTGGATTAGGAAAAAAGTGCCAAATAAATAAGACATGAAGGTCTGAATGAGTATTTTTGAAAGAAATGAATTAAATTGCAGGTACTACAAAGTAGGAATCAGTTTCTTTTGGAAAAGTTTTTTGGGATTGATAACTTTCTTATAATAAAAAAGCGAGCAATCCAGACACACACAATGAATAGCAGCATGCTTCCAAATAAGCCCACTTCTGGGGTTTTGTCACTTGATTCCATCTCTGACTACACAAAACTCTCGCATTTTCAGCCCTCCTTTCTGAAAACCAGTGTCCTTGAGTGGGCAACAAAAGCTTTCTCAGGCCACGTGAAAGATGCTGAAAGCAAAGTATCTCACACCACATCTCCGCGAACATTTCCAACACATGTAGGCTGGCCCTGCTGCTCCCTCCAGCCTCTTGCTCTCATCATCCCTGACCGCCCAGCTCCTGCCACCACCACGAGGGCTTACACACCTGCACAGTAACATTCAGAAAGCTCATCCAGCTAAAAACTGTTCCAGAAAGAAGGAACGGAAACCTTACTGTCAAAGGAAATCAGGAAACACTGGTTTAATCGAACTACAGCTCACAAAGGATTTACCCAAGGAATAGTGCCGATGGCTTTTCCTTTAGCAATACCAGCCATCGCATGCATCCATGATGCATGACAGCATAGGATATACAGCTGACCTTCCCCAAACACCATCATGGTTGCATGCAGCACCATCTACAAGCCCTGCATCATCACCTTTTGGATGCACACTAAAATCATGAGCACTTCCAAGCAGTTTAATCTGTGAATAAGAAAACAGATGTTTTTCTACTAGGGTAGTTTTGGTTTTGAGTGGATAGAAGTTCCTAAAAGGAAACAGCAGTTCAAGGTGCACTTTTTTTTTTAAACTACCAAACACACCCTAAAGCCAATTTACTCCACCACTACAGTCACTGCAGTTATCTTTGTATCAAGAGTTTTCATGCTGCTTGCAATTAGTTTAATTTAAATAAATTTAATTTATATGAAACTGTATTCTTTGTTTATGTGTTGGCTAAGTTTTAAGATTAGTTTTAAACAAGAATAACATTAGTTTTAATTAAGACTACCTATTTTGGCACAGGTTAGACTCTAAACACATCAAACCCATCCAAAATCTGAAGGTATTCTGCTACCTCATAAGATTTTTAAAGGCTTTTCAGCTTGAATAAGTAGTTCAATTTATTTAACATTGTGATTTGTAACCCACATATGAAAAAATGATAGCGACATTAAAAAAGTCTGTGTCTATGAGTCTTGTAGTTGAACTTGAAAAATGGCCACACAACACTGACAAATTTGCTCCTTTAGCATTAAAAAGCAACGGTCACGGATAACACTCTCTAGCGTCCTGGCAAAGAGGAAATACCTGCAAATATTCTTTAATCAAGATGAATGCTCTCTTGTGGCTGTGAAGGAAGAGCCAACAAGCAATTACTTTCAACCTAAGTATTTTCAAAAGAGATTAACTGTATCCAGACACAGGTTCAGCATCCCTAGTTAAGCTGTAAATCTTTCTTCGCTCCCAGTCCTGGGCAACACGGCTCTACTGGGTGATAGCTTGACCATCCTGCCAGATAGGATGCTTGCTACGGGGAAACTAATGTAGCCCAAGAAACTGCTGTGTCCCTCTCACCTATGCTGAACTCAATTCTTTCTTTAGCCCAACCTCCCCCCATCTCTTTTGGAAGCATGGACCCCGATGTCCCATCCGTTTCAACTCAAGCCTTCACAGAAAATGTCATAGTGACCCACGCACCCCAAAATTTCAAGTCCTTTTGAGTATTGGAGAGAGATTACTACATATTGTTCTTATCCACCGTGGAGAAACAGTTAATCTGGCAGACGAAAACACTACATGCCTTAGATGCCTCTTTGCAGCAAAAATTTAGAAACTTGACAAGTTTATAAAAATTCACTTCTGAGGCCAAATTGTTTAATACCATTGTCAAATTTAAGAGTTTCAGGAATCCACATTCCACTAACGTAAAATCTTGCATTTTTCCCCGTTGTGTTTTGGGTCCAGTTCAAAAAGGCACATTCCCGTACAGGGCCAACACAAGCAATTGAAATAGCACAGCCACCCAAAAATGAGGAAGAGTGCATCTCCTGCTTTTGGCATGATTCCTCATTTCAGTACATCATCCATCTTTCTCTTCCTGGCAAGCAAATACACCTGCAGCTGAGGAGAGGCACCTCCAGCATGCAGGTACCATTCCTGGCTTCTTCCTATTCCAGACCACACAAAACCAACGGCATCTGGTCACAGTATGTTTGGCTAACTTAAGATTTTGTTGCCACTATTACCCTCACCATCACTTAGTTCCAAAATCAAAAACATATAAAAGCAAAACATTAGACTGCCTCAAACTATTTAGATACCTTTCTTTTTAATTCCCCTCCACCTTTTTTGCTTCACCTGAAGAAAAAGATGATCAAGATGAGTGGTTAGCCAGCAGAATACTGATGAAACAAACCAGATGCTCTTTATAACGGTCAAAGCATTCATATTACTGTGGGTTACCACAAATTCCCGCCCACTCAGCATCTCCTTAGACACAACTGAATTAATGAAAGCAAATGAGAAAAAGGACACAGAAAGCTACTGCAACCCCAGACATGTTTTTCTTCTTCTGCCTTTGTTCCCTACCCCAAGAAGCAAGACATTTTCTGATGCCTCCACTGGAGTATCACGGCAAGAAAATTTTGCACCAAGGAATGTCCTGCTGGACACTGGCCCAGGCTACTTTCAGCTCAGTCAGCGGAAGGAGGCAAGGATATCTTCTCACTTCAACGCTCGCCCTCCTCCCTCACTTCTCATCTGTTAGCTTGTGTCCTACTTCACGCACAGGTGATCCTCCGGGATCACCTTTCCACTGTCCACATCTCAACTTTCTGGCTTCACAACAACTAGCGCAAGGCACAGCTCCAGCTCTTAACAATGCTTGCACAGTGCCTCATGTGACGCAGTGCTACTCTTCGTTCTGGTTTATTCCAGCAGTTGCTAGGAATAAACATACAATATTTGCCATTTTCTCTCTCCAGCAAGTTACGCTGAATGTTATGGTTGGGTGAAGTCAAAGTCCTTACAGAAACTTGAATTAAGTGTGTAACCAGATCAAGATAACCAAACTCAGTGCTGCTGAGAAAGTTTGTAGAAATAAAATTAAAAAAACCCAAACAAAAAAAAAAACAACCAAACAACACCCAAACAAACAAAAACCAAAACCAAACCAAACTTCCCATAATGCAGCTCTTCCTGCCCATAGGAATCTATTGGGGGGATCAGAGTGGGGAATGGTTAACAATCTGGCTGGCCTCACTACAGCAGCTGAGTACAGACAGGGCAGGGCAGTGATGAGTTTCTCTCTCACCCCATGACAGACAGTATTTCCATACCTGGTGCCAAAGAGGGAGACACCCAGCATCCAGGCCCTGTACATCAGTCCTGCTGACACCTCAGCAACTCCTTCACCTGAAGAGCTGCTTATAAGAAGGTTGTGTCAAAGTGTAACTGAAGACAACATCTGGCCTGCACAACTTTTACCACTGGCAATAACAGAAGATTACTACCTACCAACGTTGCAAATCAAATTAAAAGAATTTTGTTACAGCGTTCCATAAGACAAAAATAATGAAATATTTTGTATGAAATACACAGGGATTTCTTTTCAAAGGAAAGAGCTGTTTAAACAAAGTGAACATCCTTCACTCACCCACTGAAATCCTGAAACAATAAAGACCCTTTAAAAAAATAGAGCTTAAAAATTTAAAATTTCAAGAGCAATCAGGAAATTCCAAACATCAACATCAGCAAAGTAACTTCCCACCCAGCCAAGTTGCACATATTTCACATTTTTCTACTTCACTCTCCCTTGTTACATAGCAGACCACGATGTTGTTATAGCAATTATGTTTTGTTATTAATGCACTTTATAGCATACAGCATGTTATACAAAATTAATAACGTGGCAAAGAAAATATGGTTTGCATTTGATTTGGCCATTTTAATCTATTAAAGTCACTAGTTCCTCATTATCCTTTTAACATATTTCCAAAGGAAAAACTCCTCTTAATGAAGCAACTGATGTAAACAAGACTCATTTTAGAAAAGAAGCATCTATTGGTTTCTGATGCCATTAAATCTTTCCATATGAATTGTACCAGGTGACTGACCTGCATTGCTTCTGAGAACAAGTACAAATACAACCACTTACCCGGTCCTGCTCCTCAACCATAAATCCTACTGAACTTCAGACTGCGTTAGTTTAATCCACACAGCAACCCTCAGCCACTTGTAGGTTAGTTTCAAGCTGCAGTTCTAATAATTATTCTTTATAAAGAAACAAACAAAAGCTATGCTTGTGTTAACAACAATAAATGCAGAGTTGTCCAACCCATGAGTATGCAGGTTAACACATCAGCCTCATGAAAAGTTTTGCTTGCTTAAAGAGAACAGAGAAGAGACTCCAGTTGTACAGAAAACGACAGGTTTGGAACTTTACCAGTTTACCAGAATATTCAATACCAAGAGTTTCATGCTACAGCAGCAGGACATTTCGCTTCAAAAAGGAAAAAGCATTATTATTTTTCATAACAGCTCCCAGTCAGGACTGGGGAACCCTACTGCACCTCAGCAGACAAAGACAGGTTTGGCATGCTTAGCTCTTACCTGCCCGTAGCACTGCTTGAAGTCAGCGAGCAGTCCCATGGGAGTCACCTGGATTTTGGGAAGTTAAACAGAAACAGAGCTCACGAGACAGCAACTTGATGGCTCTCAATCTTCCAGCAGGGTTGGAGGTGGACTTTTTTCCCCCCCTCTTAGGACAGGGGAGATTAGAGAAAGGACTGTGTCAAAGCAAGATCTTCCCTTTTTTAAACTGATGAAATTACACGATCTTGTTTATGGACTGCAGCGAACCGAAGTGTTATCAGCATGCCAAGTAGACTTGCAGTCTGCCCCAATCATTCACTCTACCGCTTGAAAACGCACAGGCAATACCAGCCAATTTTTTTTATTTTGGAGACGTGCCCCGAATCCCCGATGTGTGACGATGGGGGATGCGGGGGAGCGAGGAGTCAGCAGAAAAGTTGGTGCTCCTGCGGAGCGCTGCTTCGCTCCGTGCCGCACCGGGGGGCTCAGCGCTCCCCTCAACTTCTGGGGGACGCTCCGGAGCCCTGGCCTCCCAAGACGAGCCG
>NW_009199625.1:5682-9266 GCF_000690835.1 Fulmarus glacialis | reverse complement strand
TTTCTCTGCTTTACTTTCCTTTCTCTGCTCTGCTTTGCTTTCTGCTATTAAAATTTCACAGTTTTCTGGTCTGCAGATAAAGAATGGACAATTGTTAAATACACCCTTATTTGCATCCTTCTTTTTTATTTTGTTTTGCTATGGTGTAAAGATGATTAATTTCTTTTTTTAATTTTTTTCCCAACGGTATTTATTTCTGATTTCAAGAACCAGCTAGAACAGACTTTCTCTGGATAGCACAATCTGTTTCTGAGCATGAAGTTTTGAAGCCAAGATAGTGTAATATTCAGTGCAGTCTCCCTATCCACTAAATAAAACCTGAAAGTAATTTTCTCCTACTTCATAGAAAATTATATTAAGATAACCTTATGAATTACCTATTTCTGATCTCCTTAATTTCTTTGGCTACTACTCATTCTTCAAATAAGCAGCAGCTAAGTGAGATTTAAAAAAAAAAAAAAAAGTTGCAAATGGAGGTGAAAATTATACCCTTTCAATGGTGCCTCCCTCCTTCCTCATCTGACACTAAATTCCTCTTGGATCTGCATGTACACAAAGAGTTGGATTAGCACGCAAATGTAGTTCAAAAGACTGTTTCATGTCTTAACCATCATGACTTCCATGTTGGAGCTTGCATTCAAAAGAAACAAGGCTCTGATTACTGCCAAAATGCTAAAGCTTCCCTTTTTTTTCAAGGGAGGAAGTTAGTGTAGGTATGGTTATACACAAATGGAAAAAATGTGGAGACAATACCTGCTTCATGATCAGGAAAAGCTTTTTTAATTTGGAAACAGGTGTTTTCAGAATCCGATTGTCCCTAGCATCATCATTTTCCGGTGCTGTGATTGAGATGCTGCCAAAGATTCAATTTTGAAAATGTCTCCATGAAGAATGGAACTAACTATTTAAAAAGAAATTATTCTACTTACAGCTGAGTTTTCATGAAACCTTCAAGCAGAATAAAACCAATTTTGCTTTTTTCCCCTCAGGTTTCCAGTTTTTTTCCTCAGCACAACTTCAAAATAAAAAGCTGTGACCATGTCAAAGACTTCTCTGAGCAATAAAAACTGTTTGGCTTAAAGAGCTGACTGAAATCACCAAGTTCAGTGATCAATTTTCTTGGTTTTATCATGTTATCAATGCTGAAGCTTTTTGTATTTTCTTAACATAAATTTGTATCTTTTGTGTATACGTTTTTGAGAACATGAGATTTGTGACTTGATGGTTCTGGAGTTTGTAGTCAATATGAACACTGAATGTTCAAATAAATATAAATAAATAAACCCAAATATATTAAATAAATCCAAAAAGCTATTATAACAATATTTTTATTTCTGTTTAAAGAAAAATCATCTTCATCGTATGAGGACAGCATATCTTTCAGACTGAAAAGAATAAAACTGATTGATATGATCCAGAAGGTAACTTACTTCAGTTAGTGAATCTTTGATTCACAGAATGACAGGATCATTTCATTTGGAAGGAACAGTTTGAGATCATATCCAATTCCCTGTCTCAAGCAGGGTCACCTAGAACAGGTTGCCCAGGACCAAGTTGAGTCAGATTTTGAGTATTTTTGGGGATGGAGATTCCACAACCTCTTTGGGTTACCTGTGCCAGTGTTTGACCACCCTCACAGTAAAATCTGTTTTCTTACTTTCAGATGGAACTTCATATGTTTTAATTTGTGTCCCTTGTCTCTGGTACTGTCAGTACAGAGAACAGCCTGGCTCTTTCATTATCATTCCCACCCACCAGGTGTTTATAAATTGTAATAAGATGCTCCCTGAGCCTTCTTTTCTCCACGCTGAAGAGTTCCAGCTCTCTCAGCCTTTCTTCGTATGAAAGATGGTCCAATTCCTTAATCATTTTCGTGACCTTGCACTGGACTCACTCCATAAGTCTACATCTTTCTTCTACTGGGGAGCCCAGAACTGGACACAGAACACCAGTTGATTCCATGTGTCTAACTTGAAGAAGATAAGAAATTTGTTATTTCAAACAGAAATGTTAATATATACGTTTTAGGTAAATACAATGTTTCATTATGAAATTAGCATATTTGTTACACTGGATTGTAATTTTTAACTTAATTTTAAATAAATAGTAACAAAATGCTAAGATCAGCACCATTAAAAGTAAAATGTTTCTTTTAAAATTCCCCATTAGTTCCAAGTTTGCAGATCAGTGAGGTACTTTATTTCCAAAAGTTGGTCTCTGAGATTACATCAAAGATGTTTTAGCTTTTAACCTACAATGACCATGTAGGCATGTCATAAAGGAAAAGATTATTAGATTTTACAAACAATTGCAACGTTGGAAGGCACTTTTCTTTTGGGGTTGGGATTATGTTACTTAGCTTTATTAGGTGAAGATATCTAATTTACTGCCCATGATTGAAAGAAAAATAAGTATGGGGTCAATGAAGCAGATACTTGTAAACAGTTATAGTCATTTTACCTGCTAGCAATTAAACAGGGGTAATAGTTAGCATCCATTTAAAAAGCAACCAATTTACCCACTATTTATTCAGAGAAGAAGAAAAAAAAGGCAATTAATGAAATTGTATGAGAACAAAGAGGTAAAAGTGAGTGATTCAATGGACTGCCAGTCAAATTTATGTACTCCTTGCTACTGCAGAAGTGGACTCTCTTTCCAACACTCACACATGTCTCCTGATGTATATATGATGAAGTAAATTTCCAGCAAGATGTACATTAAGTCTGTGGTACAATCATCATACTCTCTGGGAAATATTGCAAAAATCATGGGAATGGCATCTTTTCTGTTTTCTTTGACTGATGTTTTTAACTGTCTTTTGTAAGAGAGACTGTACATATGCTTTTATTTTATAAATGAAAACAAATTGTACTAACTAGATTATAAAGGGCAAAATATCACTATTACTTAATTGCTGGTAATAATAGCAGTAATAATCCCCCCCTCCCCAAATAATTCAGATAATTTTTGAAGGAGATTAAGATCAACAAATTTCAAAGAAAAAATTATGGATTTACAGTTAAAGAATTGCCTCAGTTCAAGTCTCATACTCTCCAAATGAGGCCTGAGATTTCAGCACCGTTCATGAAATATGTCTGGAGGCTCCAACACCTTTGAGTTTGTGAGAATCCCCAGGGAGGACTCCTCATTGCACAGGCACAGTACACTGCCTGGTATGTCTAGGCCTAGTAAATGTGTAGTCCACAGTTAGCACAGAAGGAAAAGAGATACACAAAGATTGTACAGAGTTATAAAGTTCTGGATGGAACTGGCTCCACTATCCCCAAATTAAGGGCTGTCCTTGTATATAAACAGTATTCTTTCCTTTTGATTTTCCTGATTTCCACAAAAATCAGCTATAGTATAATAACAGTATTCTTTCCTTTTGATTTTCCTGAGGTATTGGAATAGAAAATCCCACAAAAATCAGCTATAGTATAAAGAAAAGAAGATTTACAGGACAGGGGGGAAAAAAAAAGAGAGAAAAAAAAGAGAGAAAAAACTCTTTCCAAAGCAAAAACTATTTGATTTAATTCCTCTTTTATTCATTCTTCTCTTATTTGTCTCTTTCCTCCAAGAGTTCA
>NW_009199625.1:0-5668 GCF_000690835.1 Fulmarus glacialis | reverse complement strand
TATGAATATGTTACATTTCCTCATGCCATGTTTGAATTGTCCTCCATAGTTCAATCTCCACCTAAGTCCAAAATTGAAGCTCCACTGTGGTTTTTACACTTTTTATACTTCAAATAAAAAGAAGGGGTTTTTTTGTTATCTAAATAGAACAGCTAAACTAGAAAGCCATTGAATATAAATGGTATGATTGCATAAGCCTATAGCACAATAAAGTAAATAAAATAAAAATCTTATATGAAATTTAAAGAAAATCCATTAACTTAAAGTAAGGTATGTATTTTTGGAATCAAGATGCTCTTATTATTCAATGTCTAATTGGTAGAATTTTGGCATTTTCAATGCTCACTTAACTGCATGGAATCCTTGTAAAACACCTGCCTACAGATACTCACTTGCTTAAAATACTTACATTTCCTACAAAGCTTTATGACTGCATCTGCTCCCACAGTACTCCTGTTAAAAGTTTTGACAGTTTGGAAATCACTTGTCAAATTACCCCACAGCAATTTGAGGTATGGAGGAACTACGAAAGTCTTTCTCTGAAGCATAACTTCATAAAAGAGTGGTGTTACAGCTGATAATCTGCTACCTGAGGAAAGATTTGTTATTTGTTTTCTTCCAAAAGAAATGCTAAAGTTAAAACTTGAAATTGTATGAAGTTTTTCTCCCAGAAAGATTTGGATTCCGCCTCAATGACTGAAATAACTTATTGTATATCTCTAGTGGAGTTTTTTTCCCCTCCCTGGTGTAAAATTTGTTGTGCTGTGAACAGTCAGGGTGGTTAGTGGGAGGTGTGTGTGTCAGTTTTATTATTGAGTAAATATGTTACAAAGATGAAAAGAATTTAAGGGAAAGACACAGGTGGTGAATGTCTTTGAGTGTCATGATATGTGTCCTTAAGAAATAGTTAAATCCAGAATAATCCTATGTGTTTACATTTCAGCACAAGACTACCTACAGAATAGTATTCTGTATTGGGTTTATGTGGCAAGGTTTTGGTATTGGGGGGGCTGCAGGGGTGGCTTCTGTGAGAAGACCCCAGAAATTACCCCCATGTCAGACAGAGCCTGTTCCAGCAGGCTCCAAGACAGACTCGCTGCTGGCCAAAGCTGAGCCCATCAGCAACATTGGTAGTGCTTCTGTGCTAACATATTTAAGAAGGGGTAAAAAACAATTCTCAACAGCACCTGGGAGAGCAGAGTGAAAATATCTGTAAGAAAAAACTATGCAGACACCAAGGTCAGTGAAAAAACAAAGGGAAGAGATGCTCCAGGCACTGGAACAGAGATTCCCCTGCAACCCATCATGAAGACCATGGTGATGCAGGTTGTCCCTCTGCAGCCCATGGAGGTCCAGAGTGGAACAGATATCCATCCTGTAGCCCATGGAGGATCCCACACTGGAGCAGGTGGAAGTGCCCTGAAGGAAGATGTGACCCCATGGAAAGCCCACGAAGGAGCAGGTTTTCTGGCAGGACCTGTGAACCCATGGGAGACCCACACTGGAGAAGGTCAAGAAGGACTGTATCTCATGGGAGAGACCCCACTCTGAAGCATTTTTTTTAGCGTGAGGAGGAAGAAGCAGCAGAGACAGTGTTATGAACTGATCTCAACCTCCATTCCCCACGCCCCTGTGCTGTTTGGAGGGGAGGAGGTAACAGAAGTTGGGAGTGACATTGACCCTGGGAAGAAGGGAGGGTTAGGGGAAAGGTAGATTTGTTCTTATTTCTCACTACCCTACTCTTTTCAATTGGTAATAAATTAAATTAATTTCTCCAAGTTGAGTCTGTTTTGCCTGTGATGGTAATTGGTAAGTGATCTCCTTGTTCTCATATCGACTCCTGAACTTTTTCATCATATTTTCTCCCCTGTCCTGTTGAGAAGGGGGAGTGATAGAGCGGCTTGGTGTGCATCGAGTGGCCAAGGTCAACCCACCACATATTCTTACATCAGGAAGTGTGTAGCAAAGATTTGTTTCCACCAGGGAAACTCCAAAGAGCTATTCAAGTCAGAGGTCAAAAATGCACTAGCTAGCTGAAGGTCATGCAATCCAAATAGTTGTTTACAAGATAGCTTTGTATCTTGTGAAAGACACAACTGAGGGTCTAGAAAAAGGGATCATAAATAAATTTATCTTTCAAAAAGGAGTTAACAATTATGCAAACCATAGATTTAATTTTAAATGTCAAACATATGCAGAAGTACATTTGAGATCTGAAGCATTGAAGGCAAAATCTTTCCAAATAACACAGGCAAGGCTGTGTTAAAATGTTCTTGGTTTTGGAACTTATCCATGATATGTCATTTCCAAAGTGAAAGGAAAAAAAAAAAAGAAAAAAAGGAAAAAAAGGAAGAGTTAATAGTGAAGAAAGTATCTCTATTATTATTATGCTCATTACAACTTCTGAACTATGAGGTTCTTGTATCCATAAAATGTAGTAGGATAAGTATTAGAATAAACTTAAATGTGTGGCTTAATTTTGTGTTTACATGTGGAATCAGTTTTGCAGCTCCAGTAAGACTGAGATGTTTCATATTTTCATATCTTTAAACCAAACTATATCAAGTCTAATTAATACTTTTGACAGAATCAATACATCACTTTAGTTAATTTACAGTGAATTTACCCACTGAGTAATTTTTTATAGCAATACCCTGAATTCATTCCATGATGAAAAACAGTGGAAATGAGTATGTATAAAATTTATGGTTAACTTAAATAAAGAATGGCAAATAAGAGTACAGGTTTCTTCTAGCAGATCAAGGAGAGTTTCATTAGTTTCATTCATAGATACTTGCAGTCTACCTAGCTGAAACCTGACACTGATGACAGCTGAGAATGAGCACATCACAAATAAAACTCTTAATATATACATGCATTTCAGAACCTTTGTAAAATATGCAGTTTCATTAGTTGCATGTCCTGGGGAATAAATACTGGAGTTTACATCTTCCAGCAACACAGTATCATTCTCTTTTGGCTAAACTGAAGTAAATCAGGAATTCTGCTGAAGTTAGCTGGTGGTGCAACACCTGTGTATGTGAGGAAAGAATCGAACCTAGGATTGGATGCAAAGTATCTTGGTAGGTAAAATGGTTTGATCCTTTCACATACAAGGAATAACCCTAACAATAATTCTGATGTGCCCCACACTTTGTTATGAAGACTACAACTTTTTCTGAATAATAAAAATGAAAAAAAAAAAAAAAATCAGTAAGTCAGATTTCCATCTCACAGTTGGTTTAATGTTGATAAAAGTAATACACAGGGAACCACTTTTGAACAGAGCAACTTTCAAAAAGGCTATGCATTGCCTTTTTGACACAGAAGCTGAGCAAGTTGCTATTAAAGCCTTTTACCACATTATGTTTCTATGTATTCCAGGGAATGGATATTCTGGGAAACTGCTGGTGATTGCACTTTATGATGCTTTGTCTACTGGAATAGCTAATAAATTAAGCTTGTTTCATAATGACCAAAAGCAAAAAAGCCTGTGGAGTTCCATTAGTATAAAACTAGAATAGCACAATAGTGAATTTATGTCTAACGTTTCCTTTCCTTATTTATTTTAACAGCTTGATAGATTGGCTTTGATTCTAACATATCTTCATGTGATTTATGTTTTGGAGAAAAAAGATTACTGAGGTAATAAAGCCCACAACAACTGTTGGTTTCTCAATGAATTTATTCTTTTCAGTTGAAACAGCTTATTTATGGTTATATAAATTGTATTTAATCATGGAGTGTGAAAAAAGATGATTTTTTTCTACATTTGCTAACTCAAGCATTCAGCTGTTTTACCCCCAAAAGAAGAATATCCGGTGATTTGATTCTCATTCAGTTTTAGAAACTTCTATGAAAAAATGAAAATGTGAACTAAGAGAAAAAACAAACAAATTGAAAAGCAGACAAAGAAGAAACAATGGACATATCTTAGTATTCAGATAAATGTAGCAAAACCCTGTCTATCTTCCAGTTTCTTTCAGAGAAAACTCAAGCCTGTCATCTAGGAAAAGCACAGTCATACATCATTTCATTGCCTTGCCTTTCTCCTGCATACTCATATACTTATTCTAATTCCCTTTTAAAGTATTTGTAGATTTTTCCAACATCTCCTTTTTTTCTGAAAGCTTCTTTATTTTTTGTTACCATTTTCTGAATTATTTTTAATTTCAATTTTCAGAATTGGTTCAAAAAACTAAGACCACTACTATGTCAGATACTTTATCACAAAGTGAAAATTTTCCCATACTGTAGGTGTACTCATAGTGTAAATTATGAGTACAATCATATTCTTCAATATCTGTAGTTTATCATTAAGTTTATTGCTTTTCAGGGCATATAATAGATCCTAAAGTCAATGATTCTATATCTAAATTAAGCAGTCCAGCATCTCTGCAAGAATTTCTTTGCTGTTTCAGTAAGATTAATAATGGTTTTACAAAGAAAAAAGTATCTAAAGATATGTATCTTGGAGGAAGGGAAAGTCTTTTCTTCCTTGCCTTTCTGGAACAACAGGTTAGTTCAGCCATAGAGATATGGTTCTGTAATGTGTTCACTAGGTTAATAGATTAATCCCTAATTGGAGTACTCTGCTCAGCTTGAAGTACATGGTATGGCACAGAGGTCCTATGTGATGCAGTAAGTCTGCACCTCAAGTTTTCTGTAAAATGTGTTTTATAACATTTTCTTGTAATGGTGTGATAAATACAAAGATGATTTGAGATATTCAGAAGTGCGATAGTGAGCATACTCAGCTATAGGCAACAGACATTGTATTCTAGTTACCACTATAATCCTGATGTTACTGCCTGTTGCCTGTGAGCGGGCCCTAGTCATATGAAGCACAACAGCTGACTTGCCTGGAATCATACAATGCCAGGCACAAACACACATGTTCTCAAAGAGCCTTTCCATTTTTTTAAATTATTCTGCCTTTATATGGTAAATTTAGGTATATATATATCAGGTAAATAGGTATATTTAACATATCTTTTGAAAAGAGCCTATATTAATCAAAACCTAGTCACACTTTGTTGTAATAGTCTTGTAAAAACATACATGCTAATGTTCTGTTGACTATGCTACACTGCTTCTCTCTTTCCTTCCTCCTGCATTAGATTCAGAGTGCCCAAAATGACATGCTAAGGAAACTACGTCTCTATCAGTAGCTTCTTCTTTGGCAGGCTTCACTGACAATTGTGTTGCCAACTTTACAAATGCCTCTGGGTCTCTTGGAGAGTAATCTGTTGTGCCAATGGAAAGGATTCCTGGTATTCTTGAACATTATTTTCTTTTAATTTGTTTCCCTTTTACAGTATGCTACTGTATGTAGGAACATATTTAGTTTGAAGGGAAATTAGGATGTATGGAAAATATACCTTCTGCTTCTTCAATTTCCTAGAACAAAGATCAACTAACCTTATACCTATGAATTCTCCAGTTGAATTTAGTGGCCTAGTAATTAAACAGGAGAGGCTTCCAGTAATGGTCATGTAGGAAAAAAATATGTTTTATATTTCAGAGATCTCACAAGACATAAATTATGCTGTGATTTCCCATCTTTCGAAAAGATACTGCCTCTGGTATCATGCAGGAGGAGCTCAAGAGATGTAATACACAGGAAAGTGGTGAGCTGTTTTTATTTATTTTATTTTATTTTATTTTA